>NW_026058383.1:0-36894 GCF_023721935.1 Panthera uncia
CTTCTGCAGAGTCAACAAAGCCAAGCCCCCAGCCTGTGCTGCAAGTTGTAAGGCAGTCAGCTGGATCTATCAGAACTAAGGATAGCGTGGAGCCTCAAAGCTAGACCTGGCCCAGGCCAATTGTGTGCAAAGTTTCTCGTTAGATGTATACAAGCTGGGAGTGGCCATAGAAGAAGTCAGAGAATCTGGAAAATAACTAACAAAGGCTGATTTTTGCTCAGCACTTACTCTGACCCAACCACAGGACTACACCCTTGACATTCATTCTTTCATTTAATCCTTGTAAGGATCCTAAGAGGTGAAGATACTGGCAGCGCCTATTTTAACATGAGGACAGTGAGACTGCAGGGAGGGTCAGTTTAATAGTTTAATAGGTAACTTACCCAATCTGAAGGGGAAATGGCAGAGCCAGTTGAAGCTTCTTACTGATGTGAGTATTTCACATACGGGCCTCACAGCAGAGTAGGTGAGAAAGGAGTCCCCGACTGGACACAATCCCAAATGTGAAACCCATCCAGCTGACCCTTCTCCTCAGCTCTAAAGGTGCTTGACACATATTCCTTAGCTACAGGTACCGCCTGGTTCTACTAGTTGAAGTGAGCTTTGCTTCTGAAAAGCCAAATAGTACAGTATCTTTTTATCTGGTTCTCACGTGGACTGATGCATTCCATCTTCAATAGGATAGGGAACTGGAGATGAGCAGGAGAGAGAGATCAGATAAGATTAAGACAAAATCTCTAGGAAACAATGGATTGTCCCCTTACCTTCAGGAGAGGATTTTATTTATTTAAACCGTAAAGAATGGTGACACCATTTACTGCAACATCCAGTGCCTCCCATCTATGCACCCCTGCAAGCTGCCTTTCTTCTCCCCACCACCACCTAGAGACCTTCTGGGCTGTCCTGTTTAGACGGGAACCTGTTTAACGTGATGGTTTTAAATAGCCTGGATCTCACTGAAAACCGCCCCTTTCATGTTTTTGTTTTGTTTTGTTTCGTTTTTTTGGGTTTTTTTTGTCTGTGTGTGTGTGTGTGCTCGGCTGATAAAACAGGAATTTTTGTGACCAAAGTGAAGCTCTCCCGAACCTCTTAAGAACAGATAGGCTCCAGTAAAATAGTTTTTTTCTCTCCTCTGGGTTTCCTGGAATAACACATTAATTAAAAACATATAAATATTTGAGTCTTCCCCCCTCCCTTCTTTCTTCTGCCTAGGGTGATGCAAAGGAAACAAAGCTTGGGTAAACCAGATCAGAAAGATTTGAATGAAAACCTCGCTGCCACGCAGGGGCTGGCCCATATGATTGCCGAGTGCAAGAAGCTCTTCCAGGTGAGGCGTCAGGGGGTTTGGCGCTCGGTTGAGGAGGACTCCGATAGTTAGGACCAGGTCATGGGCACCATCCTTGCTCACATCTTTACACAGCTGGAGAGTATATACATGGCTGGAGAAGGTCTTTTTTGTTTCTTTTATAAAAAAGTCTTGTTTTATAACATAAGCTCATTAGGGCTAATGTGTTTAATGAAATTCGCCTATCTCCATACCCCTTTACTTAAGAAGCAAAAGCAACACATTTTTGAATTAAGTTCTGTATCTGAGAGGCAAGCCCTGGGTTAGTCATTTACCCTCTACTGTGACTTCCCAAAGCGCAAGAATACCTCACGTGAGAATAGGCTTTTGGACACCTTCAGGGAGGTGATCTGTTCGTATTCTCACTACTCACGATAGCACGTGAGGTCGGCAGGGCCACCGTCCATCTGCTGGAAAGAGAGTAGTGGGGGCACCTGCACCTCCCTGAGAACCCAGTCCGCGGCTCCTGCACTGCCGCTTCCTCTGCTGGGCAACAGGAACAGTACAGGCAGACTCACCTCCTTTTTGTCCCTTGCACCTCCCACAGGTTCCCGAGGAAATGAGTCGATGTCGGAATTCCTACACAGAACAGGAGCTGAAGCCCCTCACTCTAGAAGCACTGGGACGCCTGCGTAACGACGAGTCGGCTGACTACCAGCACTTCCTCCAGGACTGTGTGGATAGCCTGTTTAAAGAAGTCAAGGAGAAGTTTAAGGGCTGGGTCAGCTACTCCACATCGGAGCAGGCTGAACTGTCCTATAAGAAAGTAAGTCTTGCCCCCACTGTCAGCCAGTTGGGTTCCAGTGGTCAGGATTCAGGTTCATCAGAGATGAGACCCTGTGGCCGTGTTAACACGGCTGTCTGTGGGAATCTGTCACCCACTCCCTCCCTTGTAGATCTGGGCAGCCAGGTGATTCAGTTCCCCAGGTAAGAGTGGAAGAGTCCAGCAAGGAATAATAAATACACTTGTCAGAGGAATCCGACCATCTAACGAAATCTTCTGGGGCCACAGAATCACACTAGAGTCCCCTGGAATGTTTTACTAGTGGTATTGGGCTTTAAGGTGTTTTATGACATGATCAGATTTTTCCATAATTTGCTCAGAATCCCCTTGCACTGTCCTCTGTTCTCAGCCACTTTTCTCTTGGCCCTTTAATGAGTGGAGAGTACTTGGGGGAGAAATTAACTTGTTAGGACTAAAAGCCCCTTGAAGACAGGGGCATCTTGTATGGTTCAGCATGACAGGCCCGTGATAGTATTTCTTGGTCCTGTCTCTACCACCTTGAGAAGAAATAAACAGTGGGAGTGTCTGGATGGCCATGGAGGCTTTAGAATGGGTATATAAATCATCTGATTTTATTGCACTGACTCTAATATAGGCCCCAAGAGAACAGATGTTAATAATTTTGACTGGAAAATTAGTCTAAGGCCAGGCTTTCTGGCCTGCTCCTGAATATACTTGGGAACACCAGCATATAGATAGTAATTAGCCCCTAAACACGTGACCATAAATCGAGCTGGCAGTTTGCCTTCAAAGTGTAGGTGTGTGTGAATTGTAGCACTGAAAAATGCATCCTCTTTTCAGGTGAGCGAAGGACCGCCTCTGAGGCTTTGGAGGTCAACCATCGAAATCCCTGCTATGCCTGAGGAGATCTTAAAGCGCCTCCTTAAAGAGCAGCACCTCTGGGATGTAGACCTTTTGGATTCAAAAGTGATTGAAATCCTAGACAGCCAAACTGAAATTTACCAGTATGTCCAAAACAGTATGGCGCCCCACCCTGCCCGGGACTACGTTGTTTTGAGGTGAGAGTTTCCAAAATGATTACCGTGGCAAGGATGAGCCTGGTGTCACTGAATATGACAAGATGGTGAAATTATGTAAAACGGAAGGTGTGGGACCCTTGCAAATATGGGAAGTGTATCCGTATGTATTCCAACAGTGTGTCCATCGCTGAAAATGGTTGGAACACTTTTGGAACTGAAGTCAGAATCAGAGGCACATTCAGTTGAATATGCTCATTGGTAGCAGATTCTTGCCCCTTTAAGGACAGATTTTTCTCACCAGAAACAGCAAGTGAATGCATAAGCCAGCAAATAACATTTAAGTCCCAAGTGCGCTGTGGTTAAAGCTGAATTATATGTAATTCGTAAATTCTCTGGAGACATGATTGAAAGAGGAATTCCAGAAATCTTTGAGGAAATGTCCCGTCATTAGTCCAGAGCTTTCCAATAGAGCAACCCTGATCTGGATGTCCATGTACAAATCCATTTGCGAAATGTAAAAATGGCTTTCATTGACACTTCAAATTGGTTCTCTTTCAAAGAACTGACATGTGAATATATACTCACTATAGTGACTCTGCACAGAGTTACTCATTCAAGAGCCCTTGCACAATAGTTCAAAGGATACCGTCTCCAGGACTGGGTCACACAGCGTAGCCACCGATCCTGCCCCTTAGCTTCTGAGTGTGGGGCCCCATTTTAAACTTGGCTTCCAGAAAATTCCATCTTTTTTACTCTGATTTTGTTTCTGCAGAACATGGAGGACTAATTTACCTAAGGGGGCATGTGCCCTTTTACTCACCTCTGTGGATCACGACCGGGCACCTGTGGTGGGGGTGAGAGTCAACGTGCTCCTGTCCAGGTATCTGATCGAACCCTGCGGGTCAGGGAAATCCAAACTCACCTACATGTGCAGAGCCGACTTAAGGTACGTTCTGATTCTAATTTCTGACACGGTGAGGGTCATGAAGGAGATGAGACTTTTTGTCTGACACAGAGAATGGCTTAAATGAACACATCATTGTGTCTTGTCTGTTCCCTAAAGAGCAGTTTTTGTAAAGTAACACCTTCGTGTTTCTTGGTGTTTGGGGGATGGCTTCCTGATTTCTATCCCTTAGAGAATGTGGTACTAAAGCAACACGAATACTCTGGTTCTGACATGAATTTAAAGCCACAGGAAATGAGAGTTTGAAGTAGCAGGCAGATGATTCTCATTTTACATTCAAAGATACTTGAATATATGACATACCCTTTTAGTAATTAATTAGGCCTGTGCTCTGTGCCATTGACGAATGTGTGTTCCTATTAGAAAATTTGTGAAATACAGCAATACAGACAAAAACATGAACCTCTAAAAAACTTTCCAAAGTGGTTAAATTCTCATTTGAAGTCTTTACATCTCAGTACTTTTTCAACTGTCTGTGTGACTGTAATCTGTTTTTGTTCTATATGCTAAAACTTTTCCCAAACAATGTCACTCAATATCTGTACTCAGTATGTTGTTCCTTGAGAAACTTCTGGTTCCAGAGGTGTAACAGATGTGCCAGGAGATTATCTTGGAATACGATCTTTACTTACAAGGTTTCTGGATCAAGAAATGGAAATGTATTCCGAATTCCCTCCAGCTTAGTTCAGTGTTTTCCAGTTTGAAGACTCCATGTGCTTTTCCTTCCCATTATAGGGGCCACATGCCAGAGTGGTACACAAAATCTTTCGGACATTTGTGTGCAGCTGAAGTTGTGAAGATCCGAGACTCTTTCAATAATCAGAACACTGAAACCAAAGACCCCAAATCTAGGTGATTACTGAAGCCAAGCGACTGCGTCCGCCGTCTGGATAGTTGTTTCTAGAATTCTTGCCAGTCCTTGGAAGAATGCGTTCTGAGTCTAATCTGAAACAAAGCAAACGACAAGTTGGAGTGTAGGAATTGACTTTTCGTGATTTAAGACATTTTCAAAGCTGCTTCCTGTTTGTTTAAGGTCTAGAGTACAGACCTTGACTGGAATATGTAAGACTGTGCAAAAAAAAAAAAAAAAAAAAAAAGTATTCTTATCCAAACTGCTTCTGAGAAGCAAAACTATAAATACATCATGAAAAATAATGAAGATACTTCATTCTCTTGTGATTCTGGCGTATGTGTACCTATGTCATTTTATTTGCAGCGTGCTGAGGGACTGGCGTATCCACTGGAATAGTTGGTACTCTTTGACATGTTTCTCACTGAGATGAGCAAAGAAAGGTTTGCACAGAGGAGTGTGTGTATGTGTGTTTGTTGCTGGTCGAATGGCACAGATGTATACGTTGGAACACAGTGTCTGGCACACTGAGATGCCTCCCAGGAGGATACTGATGCGTCAGGTTCAGTTTAACCTGGAATATCTGACTGCCCATGGATCCATGCAGAAAGGGAACCCCAAAACCCTCGCCCACTTATTTTTTTTCCAAGTCATTAAGCACATTCCTTTTTTTACCAACCTCCTCTTTCCTTAAAGTAATTGTAGTAGCTTGATTCCGCTGTCCCGTCTCAAACACAGTACGTCTTTAGATCTGATTGCAAATAGTGATACACTTTTTACCCGGTATAGATCAGGTCAGGGAAGAAACTCCGCCCGCCCCACCCCCTTCCCCACCCTTACTAGCTCCAGAGCACAGTTTTATTGTGTGTTTTTGTGTTTGTTTTTTAAGTCGAGATGTAACAACTGAACACTCTAACATCTCCTCAGTCGAGCCCCAGAACTTTTTACCTGCTGGAATTTTTTGCATTTTCATGTTTCGAACCCAAACTCTTGAAGACATACTGAAAACATAGGAAACTACGTCTGTCCCAAGGAAATCCCTGTAAATTTAAACCAAGGTATTAAAATTTAACAACAGGCGTGGATTCTGGTTATTCGTAGCGCTTCTGAAAGCTGCCCATACTTAGTAATTGGATCTGTCCTTTTCAGCAAATAGGTTTTCTGGTTTTGTGACTTTTTTTTTTCCCCCCTCGGCTTTGTTTTCCCTACATTTCTTTTTCTTCCCCTTTATAATGATGCCCCTGGAATGTATGTTAGTGGTAAATGAAAATAGCTATTATAGAAAGAAAACCCAAAAAAAGTGCCAGCACCGTTTTTTGGAAGGGTGGTCTTTATACAGGTTTTACCGTAACCATGAAGATTGACTCATGAGACAGTATTAGTGACTTTATTTTGTATGGATCAAAAGTGAATAATGTATGAATGAGAGTTGTAAGAAGGAGTTTTATTTTGTTATAACATATTATAGTTACCATTGTCAGTGTTATTTCAAAGGTTCTTTGAAGAATTTGCAGCGGGGGAAGATTAGAGTTTTAAAATTTGAGTATTTTGGATATCAGTGTTCCTTATGAAGATATACTTGTATATGCAATTTTAATAGCTTTCAGATTTGTAAGATTGTATGTTGTATATACCATTCTATTAAGATAAAGAAACATGTCCACATGTCCACTGTGCTTTCAAACCTAGATAAAGCATGACAAAAATTATTATTTAAAATATACTTGTATTTATACCTCAGATATTCTTTTGGGTTTTGTACCTCAATGCTTTTTTTTTTTTCCTAATGTAAATACACTTTACATGAATACAGTCTAAGTAAAAAAAAATAAAAGAAGAGGTTTATAACTTGCTCTATATCTGTACAGAATATAATCCGTAAGTGCACTATTAAATGTTTAAAGTAAGGGAAAGGTCTGGCCTGCTTTCCTTTGTATCGCATCTCACGCCTACCCTTAGAACCACAGATTGCAAAGCATATCATCCTGGCATCAGCCAAAATGAAAATCAGATTTGCTGAAGGAAAAATGGGACTGCAAATAATTTCAAGGCCAAACTGCAACTGAGCCACTCACTAACAAACAGGAAACCCTAGTGAAGGTTCAGGAAGCATGGAGATGCTGTCCTAACAAAGGTCGTTAGGAAACGATGCTGAGAAAGTTATAAGAATAAGGAACCAGGAAGAGTAAGATGCTCATATAAGCAAAGCCAAGGTCACCGTTTAATTCCACAAAAGGTCTCTTTCCCACTGTTCAGCTTTCCTGTGGAAAGGATTCCTTAACATATTTGACAACAGGAGAATTCAGAGGATGTGAATGTTCCAAGAACTCTGTGTAAGTCACCTAAAGTGATATTGCCACAACTTACTAATTGTGACTCATCACCTAGATTGTAAGCTCTTTGAGGGCAGGGCTCTCCTCCACATCTTTATAACCCCCTACAGCGGCTTTCAGCGTTTTGTACTTGTAGGCACCTAATAAATTTATTATTTGCTAAATGGAACTGGTTGAATTAGCTTCTGTCACTTGAAAAGGAAGAGAATCTAGGATGCCGTCTAAGCCCTCGCTTTGGTTCATCACTGCCCATTTTGAGATTGTGCAGAGTGGACATTGTCACACCTAATGGGATCTTAAAGTATAAACTGGTGAAGACGTGCGGAGACCCTATATAGGGGCTGTGGACGCTGATGGTAAATTGAAGAGTTCTTTGCGATGCAATTTTAATCAATCTTGTTTCTTGGAAACTGATATCCCTTTTAGAAGAGGTTTTATTTTGACAAACACTCACTCTGGGCATAGTAAAGGGAAAAAACCAAACCTCGTAATTTTTAAAAAGACACAAAGGCTTTTTTTTTTTTTTTAATGTGTGCCCCTGCCTCCAGACCTGGTTTCCTCAGAACTAAATAAAATAAAGATCAAAACATAACATATTAAGCCTGAAATACCTACTACTTTGTTTGACAGGCTGCAGAAGGTTACCAGGATGGAGGAGACATCCTTACAGACCCCATTACAGATTGAGTGGAGTCAATTATTCAGCCCCTACTGTTTACCTCACACTGTGCTCAGTCCTGAAGATACAGCGGTGAGCACCTCACCCTGCCCTCCCAGAACTGAAATCTCACAGACACTAACGTAGAAATGATACACCATGTCCTGACGGAGGACAGGTTCCTGTGTACCCAGGGGGGCAGCTTAAGTTCTTAATTGAACAAAACTCAAGATAACTATATGCAAAGCATCTTGCTTACCAATTTGTAGATAGAATAACTTGGAAAATTCTAACAAATAGTTCTTTAAGAGATTTCTTTTTAAGAGCTGATTGAGACAAGTGAGATTTTTTGGAAAGTAAAATCTAAAGAAAAATAAAGGAAAATGATCCAGATCAGTACTTTTTTTTTTTTTAACATTTGTTCATTTTTGAGAGGCAGAGACAGAGCACAAGCGGGGGAGGGATAGAGAGAGAGGGAAACCTAGAATCTGAAGCAGGCTCCAGGCTCAGAGCTGTCAGCACAGAGCCCGACGTGGGGCTCGAACTCACAAACCGTGAGATCATGACCTGAACCGAAGTCAGACACTTAACCGACTGAGCCACCCAGATGCCCCCAAATCAGTACTTTCTAACATCACTAGTTAGGGTGTGTGTATGTGTGTGTGTGTGTGTGTATAGGCAAGGACAAAGGCTATAATGGTGTGTAGAATTTTGTAGCACCATTCATGGGTCTTTATTCTACTTCTGTGCACTTTACACACTTAATTTAAGCTTCACACATACCCCATGAAGCATAAGTATTATTCTAAAATAAGGATATACCTTAGGTAGTGACAAATTAAGGTCCGCAGAGCCAGAAGAAGGAGCCAAGACTCCAGCCCAGGTCCACTACCCGTCCATCTCCCCTTTGTTGACCTTACCTAATTAGGAGATAAATGTCTCATCGTAACAGCCAATCCATATGGCCCCAGCATCAAAATTGAGAAGAACTCTAGGAAAAATGGAGGTTCATAGCAAAACAATCACATTAATCCACATCTCGAATTCAATTGTCCCTATTCCTGAGATGCTTAAGGTGAAATTACATAGGTAAAAATAAATATGAGGCAAAGTTTTGTTTCAAGTTAAGGCTTGAAAGACCTTACAGTTGTGTTGGCAAATTGAATATATGGTTTGAAATGTACAGAGACTCCACTTAGGCCTCCCTGTGAAACAGGAGAGATTCTCCCCCACCTGCCAGCACAGAATAGGCTTGTGCTCTGACTGCAATCTGCCCAACCCCTCTGATCTTGCATTGCTTCAGGGTTACAAAGGGAACATCTCCCTACAGGCTTCTTAACTTGCATCCCAGGACCAGAACCCCGGTCCTGTGACTTTCTGCAATACCTCATTATGCCGGGATTCCCACCACACAAGCATGTCACAAAATACAACTGAGATCTTTGTGAAGGTGCTTTGAAAAGCAAGGGCTATTGAAAGGTAAAGGAGCTTTCATGAAAGCAAAGTGGGATTTGGCCCAAATGCTTTACCTCACCCGCCTGTTGAAGCATACATTAATGATTATAAAGCAGAAATCCTAAACAATGAGATCATGGCATGCATGCCATCTTGGTGTTCCATCAGGATGAAATTTGCCCAAGGAATTTAAATTCCATTTGCCTAAGGAATGCAAATTACAAAAGACCTCAAAGAGCCTGTGGCAGGGGGGGAACTCAGGTGCGTCTGTGCAGTTGCAATGAAGTTGGGCCCATTCTCCGGGGGATGATCAGTCCTTTGCAGGCAGGGAGTTTGCTAAATCATGTTGGCAGCGGCAGCCCAAAGTAATTACCCTTGCTGTGTATACACAGTTCCCATTAGGGCCGCGGTTTGGCTGTCTGGGCCCAAGGCTGTGTTGACACCTATCGCATAAACACCTCCTTGCAGAGATTTTTCATCTCATTGCACTTAAAAAAAAAAAAAAAATTTAGTTCAGGGCTAGAAACATGGCCCCTCATAGGGAATTTTCATCTCTCTCTCTCTCTATCTCTCTCTCTCCTATCAAGATGCAAAGCATTTTGGAAAGCAAAAGCCTCGCTCTCCTTGTGACTCTGAGAATGGCTCTCATCAACCATGGTGAAAGACTTGATGCTCTAAAAATGGTCTAATTCCCAAGGAAATTGTTTCAAAAAGCTTTGTAGGTTACAGGCACTTTTCAAGTACAAGTGTGTTTGGCTCAAGTCTGAATGGACTTGTTAAGCTACCGCATATTAAGCATTATAATGTGTGAGGTACTGGGATGTGTGTATTGCATACAGTAAATGTCACATGTAAATTTCATAGCAGTCCTTTGAAGGAGGCCTCATTAGACTCATTTTATAAATGAAAAAGCTCAAAGAGGTCGGGAGGCTTAAAGAAATAAAGTAGCTATCTAATATTTGCAAAGGGACTCAAATATTTGGGACTCTAATATTTGCAAAGGGGCTCAAGACATTCTAGAGCCTGTACAATAGAACATTCTGCCGTGATGGAAATATTCCCTCGCTGTGCTACTAAAGTAGGTACTAGCACATGTGGCTGTTGAACACTGGAAATGTGGCTAATGCAACCAAGATGCTGAACGCTTGCTTTCATTTCTTTTTTGTTAGCTTTGGGGCTCCAGGGTGGCTCAGTCAGTTAAGCATCCCATTGTGGCTCGGGTCATGATCTCACGGTCAATGAGCTCGAGCCCCGTGTTGGGCTCAGTGCTGACAGCTCAGAGCCTGGAGCCTGCTTCAAATTCTAGGTCTCCTTCTCCCTCTCTGCCCCTCCCCCACTCATGCTCTGTCTCTCTCAAAAATAAACATTTAAAAGTTTTTTAATTTTTTACTAGTTTAAATTTAAATAGCCACATGTAGCTAGTGGCTACTGTATTGGTGCAAGTTCTATTTCAAAAATCAAAGAATATTTCCAAGGAATCCAATTCCCATCTCTCTTCCACCTATCACAAAATTCTTAAAGAAGGAGAAAGGAAGGAAGGAAGGAAGGAAGGAAGGAAAGAGGAAGAAAGAAAGAAGAGAAATAAAGAGAAAGAGAAAAGAAAGGAAAGAAAGAAAGGAGAGGAGGAGAGGAAAGGGGATGGGGGGGTGGGGAGAAGAGTGGAAGAGAGGAAAGGAAAGAAAGAAGAAAATATGGTAAATTTTTATTAAAATCTCCCTGGCCACATTTCAGCTCAGGTAACTCCACATTCCACCAGCCATGAGACTATGTCTCCTCTAACCTATGACCAGCTTCTTGTGTTTCTCAAGCTTGAACTGGATGACCTCTTTCCTTTGCTGCTAGAGCATGTGTACTTTTCCAAACCAGAGATAAAGATGTAGCTGATCCGAAAGAATGTTTAATAATTCCGAATATTCTGTTCTGTTGGCCGCAATCAAAGGAAGCCTCACAGATGTTGCTGCTCTGGACAGAAACAGTTGTCCCTGCGTGGTCTGAGCCTGTCCCCACCCTTTTCCTCGTCACTGGTGCCCAAGCTTCCTTTCATGTTGGTGACGCCACTTGGCCTCAGCTGTCCGCACCCAGGGTATCCTCCAATGTAGGGACTCCTGATCTAGGTTTGATAACAATGGGACGTCTGAACGCTGAAGTCGGCGGTAGCAATTCCAAGGCAAGAATATATCTTCCACAAGCATTCCTAGCTTGCTGCCTCGAAGGGATATTTCTTTACCTGCTTTATCCTTTTTCAAAGTTGTCAGAACTCTGTCATATTAAACAGTATAATTTACTAAAGTAACCTATTTCTTTTCTTATTTTCAGTACTAATGCATATTACTTACAACAGCTCATCAAAGCTAGAAAGAAGCCTCTTAGGAAGAAGTGTGAAAGAACTTTCATGATACATGATCTGAGAGTGCTCTCAGCGAAAAGCAGTTTACGAAGGTTTTTAAAGCTAAAGACCATCCAAGGCTGCCCACTCCTCCCGTGGAAGCTTAGTGAAGGTTCCTCGCCCTGCTCAAGCAAGCACTTAGCACGGAAGATAATTAATCAAAGAAATGGGGGATTTAATGTCACGCTCCAGAGATGTCAGTTGTCATGACTTCTAGGGCTGGCTGATAGGATGTATGTTTTCCAATAACAAAGATAAGCCAAGCTCTATTTTTGAAGTTCACACAGTCTGTAAAGATGATTAAAGCAAAAAGAAATTTGAACCCTTGGGACCATGCACAAGGTTGCAATATCTCAAAGAGATAGAGGATATTTTATCCCAAGACCCAGAAGGCTGAAAATGGAATGTATTCTCCTGTAACTTTGTGGAAAGAAAAGAAGATGCCAAATTTCCAGAAGCAAAGCGACCTGCCTGGGAAGGCAGGATCAAGGTGTAGCTGTTGGCTTGTTGGTTTGTTTTTAACCAACCTAGTGCCACCAACACTCTCATGTCAGACTGATCTCGGCCTCCAGTGCCACCAGTGGGCATCTCCAGTGGGGCCTTCTACCCTGAGTCATCCAACAGGACTATTCATGACTTCAGCAGGTGGTTCAGCCTGACATCAAAGGGGCCAGCGGCCATTTAAACTTCACGATTGCATTTTCCGTGATTTTTGCCTCTTCGTGACCCAGCAGACCTAACAGAATAAGAAGACTCACTCTGTTTATTTGCTTTCGTCCACGTTCTAATTTTCTCTGGTCCTAACTCCGTTGAATCCCAAGAAGAGTACAAATGGAGATACATCAAGGAATATAAGGGACAGTGCCTCCAAATAAGACAAAACCCTCATTTAAGCCACAAAAGAAGAAAGATGCAGTATGAGAAGGAAGTAAACAAAAGAAGGACTAATGCAGGGTGTCCAGTTACTAAAATACACTCACTAAAATCCTGAAGTCAGGGGTCACCCCTCCTGCATATGCGTCTGGTTTTGGAGATGCCCAAAGAGCCAGACTCTTCTGTTGCCTGATGAAATGCCATTTCTTACTTCACTTGTCACCCTAACTTCTTGGCCTCTTCCTTTTCTTGTCCTCTTGACATGTGGATCTGCTCCCCTCTGGCCATATCCCTTCCTTGTCTCTCCTGTGACTTTTCTCTCTCAATCCTACAAACCAGCCTTACACCCAGGGCCCTTTCCTGGCCTCTAAAGTTGGCTGTTCCCTCTTTCCTCATTCCTTTCCTTCTTCGTTTCTGTCACCTCTCACACCTGCATGTGCCTCCCCTCCCCACCCCACATCCCTGAAAAAAAAAAAAAAAAAAAAAACTTTAAAAACAAAAGAATTTTTAGTTTTCTTAGGATTCCTTTAATTTACAAAGCAGAAAGGTCACTTTGTGTTTCTCTTGCTTCTATTAACATATAGATATTCAGCCTATCTCTGCTAGACAGGCTTCAGGATCTTTATCATTTGCCTGCTTTGGGCAAGGAGAGCTATCTAAAGTTGTTATAGAGGGAATAGAAAAGGAGGTCGTAAGGCATTGGGGACAGAGCTAATAGTCACTCAGTAAGCTGGGCAGGTAAAGGAGACAGCCGCCATAGGGTGGTGGTCAGAGAAAGTAGATTTGGGGAAATTTTTCCTTTTTTATTTTTTTATAATTTTTTGTTTTTTTTTTTTTTTTATTTTTGAGAGAGACTAGAGACAGGGAGAGTGGGGGAAGGGCAGAAAGGGAGGAGAGAGAGAGAATCCCAAGCTTGGACTTGGAATGTGGGGCTCAAACTCACAAACCGTGAGATCAGGACTTGAGCTGAAACCAAGAGTGAGTCACTTAACCAACTGAGTCCCCCAGGCGCCCCGGGGGGAAAATGTTCTTAAGTTCAGGGGCAGGTACACATGGGTGGAAGTAACTAAGGGGGCATGAATTTACAGGTTTGAAGACAAAGGAAGTGCACCAATGGAGAGGGGAGGGATACACAGGGCTTCCGAGTCCCTCTGCGGGAGGGAAACCATGGGCTCACAGGAGGAAAGGTGGCTTTGAAAGACACGCCTTCCTCTGGGACGGCAAGGAAGGACAGGCCAATAAAGTATCCTGGTGAGTCAGAGCCTAGGGGGCGCCGTGGAGTCAGAGAATGTTGAACTGGACGGGACTTCTGAGGTGGCCGAACCCAAAGTCTAATATCCCTGAAGCAAAAGCAGAGCTAGGGAGGCTGCGACCACCCACAGGTTTTCAGCCACAGCAACAAATGGGCCAGGGCCCACATCCGGGGAAGAGTCACCCCCGAGGAGGTAAGTTTTTTTCTCCCCAGTAAAACAGGAGATGCCCGATTTTCAGTGTCAGCCCTTTCTCTGTGTTTACCTCCAGCGAGGTGCCCTGGTGTGACCCTCACTCACACCTCTGACTCTCCTGGGACCGGACCCTCTCACTACTGGCCAAGCTGTCGTTTCTACTCTCCCATCGTTACTCCTGAAAGCCGTGAAGAGCCCTGGGGTTGCGTGATTACCGGTTCCTTTCAGTGGCAGGTCTGCACGACTCTGGTTTTTCCACGTCCGATCCTATTTAATCCTTGCTGTAAACCTTTGAGGTTGGGAGGCACTATTATCCCATTTTGCAGACAAGGAAAACAAAGCACAGCTGGTTCAGTGGTCCGGGTTCCCCCAGAGAAATCACATAAAGCATTTGGAACAGAACCTGCTTGTGGCACACGGTAAGCCCTCAGGGTCCGTTAGCTGCTGTTCTGTCCATTATCATTCTGGAGCTCTTGTTATGTCGTGGGTACCAGCACAGACTCTGGACAGATTCTCAGAGGTCAAACCACAACTTAGACTGACTGTGTGATCTCGGGGAAAGGGTTACTTAGGCTCAGTTTTCATGTCTGCAAAGTGAAGACAATCATAATAAAGACATTAGAACCGTGCCCAACGTATCAGAGGCACCATGTAAATATTACTTCTGAATGTCTGTTTCCTATTATTTCCCAGTTTAAACACAAGCTGAAATAGATGATACCTATTCGTAAGATTAATATTAAGACTGATGCTTAAATGATTGCTTCATATTAATTAAGATTGATACTGTCCAAGCTTGGGTGGCCAGGCCCCCTGGTGAAGGCCTGACAGCTTCATATCCCTATGATGTCTCTAGATTCCCGCACCAGTGGCCTAGATTTTTACGTGGTTAATCAGTCACAAACATGTGTTGAGAACAGAGGAAAGGCACAGAAGAGTGCCACCTCTCTTGACTTGGAGGTGCGTGTCATTTTTTTCAAGGAGACAGACAAGTAATTCCAGTAAAATGTGCTCCAGTGGATTCTCCACCCAGAGGCCCAGAGCAGGAGATGACACGTGAGCTGGGTGCTGAAGGATGACAGCGGGGAAGGGGAAGGCATTCTGGGTGGGCAGCCTGGAGGAGTGTGGCTCCTGGATGGAGAACGAGCTTGCATACCATTCTAAGGAATTTGTAGGTCACCCTACTGGCAACAGGACGCTTTGGAAAGCCTTGAAGGAGAAGGGCAATACAAGTGGATCTCACTATTTAAAAGAGAAGTCTGCAGGTGCCGTGGAGGGTAGGTTCAGCCGGAAGGCATCGGGAGAACAGCAAAGGAGTCCCTTGCAGTAATACCCACAGGAGACCGTGAGCGACAGGGCCAAGAGGGTGGCTTGGGGGTGAAGCAGGAGGAGCCGTTGAACGCGGTTAATCAGGAGGCAGCATGGGCAGGATTTGGTGACGGTCTTTTTAGAATGAGAGGGCGATTGTCCACGAGGCCCGCACTCCAAAGCCCAGCCCCGCAGCCAGGACCGAAGGTGATGCGTGCGGCCTTCTGAGCTAAGCGGTTCAGGCAGGAGCGGAAACAGATCTGAGAAGCGGATGGGAAAGTCTGGAGACATAAATTGTGGGTGGATTGCGGATTCTGCAGGTGACCTAAGTGCAGCTGTCCCCGTGGGTGATGGAAATCTGGGAGGAGAGTTCCAGAGAGAAGCCTGGGCTAAGGCTTGCATTTGGAAGAGTATAAAGGAGGCAGCTGAAACCGTGGGTGATGGGAGGTGGCCTGGCTTCAGGAAGAACAGAGCGGCCCCGCCCGTGCCCTGGAGTGCTGACCACGTGCCTACAGGTCACCTCATAAAAGATTCCAGGGCCAGGTAAGGAGATGGGCTCCTTGATAATTATCAGGAACCCACGGATTTGTTTTATTTTTTTTCCTAGCTTGATGTTTTAGGTCCTCGAATACCCTAGCTTATTGAAGACAATGACTTCTGTTCATGAATCCCTTCCATGATGAGCTGGAAGCTTCACGGTGAAGCAGAATGGGAAAAAGAGTGACTTACGTCAACCAAAAAACTTAATGAAATAAGTGAGCACATTCGCAAAAAAAAAAAAGTCAGAAATTGCCCTAGACTCTCTGATATTCCAACACAGTCTCTGATTCACAAGGCTAGTGTTTACCAGAATAAAGAACTGGTTACTACTTTAATATCTTTAAAAAACAAAAAACAAGGGGCACCTGGGTGGCTCCATCGGGAAAGCATCTGACTCTTGATTTCGGCTCAAGTCGTGATCTCGGTTCATGGTATCGAGCCCCACATCGGGCCCCGTGCTGACAGTACAGAGCCTGCTTGGGATTCTCCCTCTCCGTGCCCACCCCCACCCCCACCCCTGCCACCTCTCCCCCACTCACGCTGTCTCTCAAAATAAATAAAGTTTAAAAAACAAAATGATGCAAATCACATCTTAGCACAATAAATCTGTACAAATTGGTTAAAACACTTTGCTGATTTATAGGGAATTTCATCCTCCCCAGATGGTGTTCCTTGCTATCCTGTGATAATCAGAAGCTTCAATTGGAGGTAATATGATAACATGTGGTTTTGATAAATTATAATTAGAAAAACTAATTAGTTAGTTTGGCTTCATGCACTTTCATTGCCAGACATCAGGTTTCAAAATGTGAAGTCCCTGACGATTACAAAATAAACAAAACAAAACAGTGCCGGTATCCTGGCTGACGAAGAGGTTGGAAACCCATGGCCAATCTTCCTCCCCTACTCACGTCCAGGTTATTCAGTTGGCCGCTGATCAGCCAAGCCACAGGCGGTCCTCCAGGTGACTCAAAGGTCCTGCCTGCTCACATGTCCAAACACTTCTGCGAAACAGCTGAGTGGAAACTTTTAACCCTGCCTAGCTCACTCTAATCCACGCATCAAGAGACTCTAAGAAGGCCCCCAGGGCTGGGTGAAGTGTCTTTCCTCCGGGCTCTGTTTTGCCACACGATTTTGTCATCGTCTGGATTTGTGCTATGTTTTGATTTGTTTGGGTTTTGGCCTGGCGCTGCCCCTACCAGACAGTCACCTCTTCAGGGGCAAACATTACTTCCTTCTCTGTCCGCAACACCTAACCCAGTACCTGTCATATGCCCAGAGCTCCAAAAAAGTGTGAAACAGATCAGAGACAATCGGCTTTACAGCAAGACTTGCCTTCGAAGACAGAGGATGAAGGATATGTAGTTTCTACCAGGAAAAGCTCAGGTTCAGTTCCAGGCTCAGACAAGTGGAGGGGAAGGAGGGCTCCCTCCTGGTCTGCACGTGCTGGAGGAGGAACTTTTTGCTCCAGACCATGCCTACAGCTTCCAGCAAACATTGCCAAACACCTACTATAAGCAAGGGTCCAGGGGACACAATCAACAGTAGATGTGGCTCTTTGCTGACTCGGAGCCTCCACCTAACTGGGGAGACCGAAATCTAACAATTTATAAGAGAGTATCTGGAGGGCTCTGTGAACAGCCCCTTAATGAGAGATGCCGAGGAAACTGGACTGTGGGTATGTATCTTTCTTGTCCCCGTTACCAGTCTGGACTCTGCAACACAATCAATCTAAATAAGCATCTATCCTCAGAGTGAGGGCTAATGGAGCCTGGAAGAAATCTCAATTAGGGTAAGGATGGACAAACACATTGACATTGGATGCTGGGTCTTTTTTTGATTTCTTTCCAGAAAATGGCAAGAGTGAGACTCAACGCCAGATGCTCACAAGGTATGTTTCTCCTCCTTTGTATTAAGCTCTCAGTGAGCTAGGGCTTTACCACAGCTGTTTGTAATTGCATTCTATCTCTCGGCTTCAAATGACACTGATGATTTTCCTTGGGATTCTGTTTTACATGCATCCTGGCAGGGGTGATTGTACCTTAGCTAACTTTTCGACTCATTTACCTACTCACCTACCCTTTAAAAAAAAAAAAACAAAAACAAAGAGCACCTCTCCTTTAAAAAATAAGAAGCAATCAAATCTGAAGATATTTATTTCACTCAGCACTAACAGCCCACAAATAGAAATCGAAGCTTTAAGAAGCAAAATCTTTGAACTGTCTGACATCAGTCTGTAATGGACAGGAAACGTATGATATGTAATTGAATCACCACCCTCTGTTTTCAATCCTACGTTTCTCATCCCAGATAAAGGGCCTCTTCTCACACTCCCTTATCCTTGCCTCAAGCCTCACCTCTGGGATTCACTGCTAGGAGCAACGGAGTTCGTTTGGTTGCAGCAATCTGGGAAGAAAAATAAAAAGACATAAGTGAGGTTGAAGGGCTGAGGTTTCATGTTCAGCCTCCGAGTTGAGACTCGTAACTTTTTAACGCTTCCCGAGAGAGCTGCATCCTGGTTCAAAGACGCGATTTCGGAAGGAGACTCTCCACCCCAGTACAAAGAGAGTCTGGATTCCACCAGGCCGGGAGAAGACCTCTGCGCTTGACAAATCCCTTCAAATTAATCCTCGACATGAAAGGGCTTATGGTCTACTCGTCTGATCATATTTTTAGCATTATCTTTAGCACCTGCTTGGTCTCAGGTGTGCGGAGCGGCTTAGAAACCTGTAGAGACTTCTTGCAGAGGGTAGGGGTTGGACAGGGAGAGGGAGGAGTGAATTTCAATGCATGGATGCCCAGTTCAAGGACTCGCTCTGTGATCCCGCTCTAGTGAACTCCCCTCCGTAAAATCTAATGCTCAGGTCGATGGTGAGGTCTTTGGGCAGCTAGGATGAACTCTGACCCCCGTGAGGACTGGCCAGCCCACACTGCGAGGCTGGGGAATGACATCGGTTTGTGTCCAGGCTGAGCTGACAGTGCTGTGGTGTGTGTGCTCCTGGGGTGCAGGTGACTTCTGCTGTCGCCCAGCACACAGCCTGTTACTTCATATTCCACACGGGGATCCACTATGACATCACTGAGCACGGGTAGCTGGGAGTAATAGCACGTGACTGATGGAAAATTTCAATGGGATCAGAATTCTGGGACTCCAGTCCTTAATCTGTCTGAGCCTCTGTTTCCATGTCAAGAAACAGGAAGAAGAAATATGTCACCTAGACTAAGGGTCAGGGTAAGCATAAAGGGACTTCACGTATACTGGTCTCCATGAGGGTCTTAGGAGAAACATGCTTTTTTTTTTTTTTTTGGCCATGCAAATGTAAGCATTGCTGGAATTTTTTCATGGGGTGGTGGCCTTTGAAAATCTTCCAGGATGAAATCACCTCTAGCCCTCCCTGTAGAATAAAGCTGTGGCTTGTTCAAGGCTAGGGTGGACCCCGAAGTGTTTCCTGAGAAAAGTTCCTGGCTTTGCCTGCTGGCCCTTCACACTCCACAGCCGTCTAAAATTTCTAGTCTATACGGACTGCACTTCAGTTAACAACAAACTATGGTCTCTCTCAGCGCTGACCTGATGCCTTCCAACCCTTAGCCAGAGGCTGGACGAGAATGTCCCCCGTGAAGGGCTATTTCAAAATTACTCAGTGTATCACGCTTCTTGGTACTTTAGGTGTTTTCTTTGGGTACAGCCAGACATGGGAAAAGTAAATACTCAGACATTTAACGTTTAGGTTCCAAAGAAAATACAGAGTTGCATTTTCATGGGGGTAGGAAGCCGTTAAGCATTTGGTTTGGATCTGCTTGGGTTTGTGGAGCTGGGCCCCTGCCCCTCCTGGTCTCACTCTGAGAAACCTCACATCAGGAAACCGGTCTAGTCCTGAGGACTAGCAGAAAGCCCCTGTCCTCGGAGTTTGCTCTCAGAACTGACTTTTATCTCCCCCAACCGGAGTTTTTTGAGCTGGGAACCTCAGAATCGAACTTGAAACTCACGGTAACAATCCCTGGCCCCTAGGGACTGCCTGCTTGTATCGAATCACTTCTCAGACCCCCCTCACGTACCCACCCGCTCTTCTCACTCCAGCTGACTTGCTTGGGTTGTGAGCTGTCTCAGATCTTTTCTGCGACCAGAACGCCATACAAGCAAACAAAGTGTTTCACATAATCTGTTGCAGAAGCTGATTATCCAAGTACATAAACAGTCAAGTATGTTATAAATTGGCCAGGCTTTGTGTCAAGTCCTCTCTCCTCTCCCCACCCTTTACTGCTTCCGTCCGCAACACATTGACCAAGGAAGGGGGTTACTAACTAAACTCGACCCTCAGTACAGACCCATGCAAATGAGAGGTACTGGAAAATGGTTTGTTGAATGAAAACCAGAAGATCTGAGGCAAGAAGAAAGTGAAGCTTTGCTCTATGGTTTGGAAATTCTTTCCACCTTCAATTACGTGAACTCCCAGTTTCCTGACCTCGTGAATGATTTCATTTTGCTCTTCCTATGAGTGCTCTCTAGTTTGGATACCACTATGGTGTCCCTTTGTTGTCCTGTTTCACTCTCTTTGGGGGAAAGGCTGAGAAAACACTGTAGAGCAGGGGCTGGCAAACTTTTTCATGAAGGGCCATCCAGTAAAAGTGTGTATTTTATAGTCCACACGGTTCTCTGCTGCAAGAAGAGTGGATCTTTGTTATAATTGGATTCCATAGTTAGGAATTTGCCCCCTCACTAAGTTTATTTACTTATTTTGAGAGAGAGAGAGAGAGAGAGAGCAGGCACTTTAGGGTGGGGCAGAGAGAGAGAGAGAGAGAGAGAGAGAGAAGGGGAGAGAGAATCCCAAGCAGGCTCTGCACTATCAGCTCAGAGCCCAGTGAGGGGCTTGAACTCACGAACCGTGAGATCATGATCTGAACCGAAATCAAGAGTCGGTTGCTTAACCGGCTGAGCTACCCGGGCGCCCCACTGAAATTTATTTATAATCCCCAAAGCAATACTGGTGGTGCCTTTGTAGGTAGTTATTCAGGGACATGTGCAGAGCAGTGAAAAACGTGACTCACCAGACACCTATGTTCCCAGCTGTGACGGTGAACAAGGCAACCTTCTGTCTTCTCATTTCGGCTTTCATACTGCACACAAATGTCCTTTCGGTGGTCTATTTAGTGTCATGGTTTTTGTGTGTGTTTTGTGAGTGATTGCCATGTTTAAAATGGCACCCAAGCATAGTGAAGGGCTGTCAATGCTCTATGGGCAAGAAGGCTGTGATGGGCCTTAAAAGAGGAAAACTGTGTAGGCCAGCCAAGTTTTGTCCCAGCACAAGTTGGCCACGTGTGCAATGTCCAGGAATAAATAATACAGGAAAATGAAATTTCTTTCAACATAAATACACACAAAATAAGGTTATATATTCATCTGTTGACAAAAATGTTGTGACCAAGGCTTGCAGACCCCTCACCCTGTATTTCCCTCAGGAGCAATGGTTCAGTGTTTGCTAATTCAGTATTCCTGGTAACTTTATAGAACATGATTATGGTGAATAACGATAAACAATTTTATTCAACACAGAGTTGGTAACGTGAAAGCAGCCATACACGCTATGAGCATGGATAGGTTCTAACAAAAGTTTATTTGTGGCTATGGAAACTTGAATTTCATAAATTTTTATGTCACAAAATATTCCTTAAAAAAAGCTTTTCCGCCAACCACTAAAAAATATGAAAACCAGTCTTAACTTGCTGGCCTTTTATGGGCTAGGTTTGGCCCACGGGCCACCTTTTGCCAATTCGTATTGTGTGACTTTGTTTTCAATGAATCCCGCTTTTTTTTTTTTTTTTTAATGTTTTTTTTGTTTTTTTGTAGAGAGAGAGTGAGTGTGGGAGAGGGGGATATTGAGAGAGAGAGAGAGAGAGAAAGGAAGAGAGAGAAAATCCAAAGCAGGCACCACACTCGGCACGGATCCCAACTCAGGGCTTAATCCCACAACCCTGGGATCAAGGCCTGTACTGAAATCAAGGATCAGATGCTCAACTGACTGAGAAACCAGGTGCCCCAATCCCACTGCTTTGGAGCCGGGTCACTGTAGATTAGAGAGACCCACACTCTCATTCCCCTGGAAGTCCCTGCCATCCGAGGACTCACTCTGATGGGGCCTGAGAACATGCGTGTTCTTTGAAATAGGAGACAGTACTGAAGCTGGAGTTCAGATAGTTGGGTTTGAAAGTCAGTTCTGCGATTTCCCGGCAGTTCCACTTGAGGCAACTTTTCTGAGCTTTCTAAGGCAGAGAGAGTCATCTCCTCATACTGCAGTACAGGTTAAAATGCACAGTCAGTAGAGGATCTGCAGATGGGACTCATATGCACCCTCACTACTCCCACCCCAGACCAGTTACACAGCTGGACTGCTACCCTTGGGGTTCTTTGGACGCTATCCAAGTCTCACCAAGGAAGCAAGCAGCTACAGAGAAATCTTATTCCTTTCTACCCTCCTCGCCATTTTCAGGGGTCAGGGAGATCATAAAATGAGCACGAAGATATTTCCCTAAAAAACTATAGGCCCCCATTTCTGTGACCTCCCTACATTCTATTTAAAGCACAAGGGAGGTCCCCCTAGATTGCCCCCTGCCCCTTGTTTAGGGTAATGTCAGTCAGATAATTTTCAGGCATAAGCAAAAACCTACTGGTGAGAAACCTCTCAAATGTCACTGCTTACAAAAGAGGGAAGAAAACAGAAAACTCTGTTTATTTTCCTGACCTAAAAGATAACATCGCTTTGCCCTTTACCTTTGTTTAAGGTCAGATCTGGAGCATTCTTTGAAAGTGGCTCCAGAAGAAGGAGTTTCATATATGTAAATTCTTTAGCAATTTACCTTTTTAGTAATAATGATTATTATATAAAAAAACAACGTTAATTTCCTCATCGGCAAAAATGGAAGTAATGATTTGTATCCCACCCTACCATTTATAGTGACTGGTAAACTATACAGGGACGATGTGACAGTCACTGCATCTAAGTCAGCACTGATTCTAAAGTGGCATTTTAGTGGATTTCATAAGCAATGGGTGGCAAACTTAAGTCACCACTGTTATCCCAAGGAACTCGCGGCGCTTTGCAGACAGGGGCACAGAAAAGCGACATTCAGGACAACACAGCCTCAGACCTGAGAGCTGTAAGGGCCCCGGGATGGCGCCAGCCCCTAGCGTTAAGAACGAGGAAGCAGGGCTCGGAGCGCGGCGGTGACCTTGCGCGCCCCGGGTGGAGAAAGGAGACGGAATTCCGCACCTGGCTGCGAGCGCGTCTGCTCCCGGAGCTTCCCCGACCGGGGCGCGTGGAGGGCGTGGGAGGCCGGAGGGGAGGCCCCGCCCCGCCTCGCCTAGGAGACCCCGCCCCCCGGGACGCCCGGCGGCCAAGCGCGCGGACAGGGGCGCCGGCGGGGCGGCGAGGGGCGCGGCGAGCGCGCAGTCACGTAGCAGCCCGAGGATCCGTTCGCTCTGCGCCACGTAGCGCGCGACTCCCGAAGGTGAGCGCTTTAAGATGTAAGCGTGTTACGGAAAAGGAAGGATCCTCCTCTCCTCCCTTGAATTGCACCGTTCTAGAAACTGACAGAAAACGGGAAGCTGGCACCTTTGAACACGTTAGACTTTTTTGAAAACCAGTGTCACGGCATGAGAGACAGCAGGGGGCTCATAGAGCACGACTTTCTCTTGCTTGGCACAGAAGGAACCAGATTCGGGCAAACCCGACAGGCTCGGATGCCTCTCTTCACTTTACCTGCCCCCCTCCCTGGGCCTCGCTTCCCACGACCCACCCGCCCCTCTGCGCCCTGGTTCGGTGCCGGTGCCTCGAACAGCCCTGCTGTTCCACTATTTTCATCTGGTGGTTGAAGACTTTAAACAATAGTTTAAAGTCCGAGTCCGAGTCCGGGGAGCTAACCCCGCCTCTGCCTCTGGGTGAGGATGTATGTTTGGTGAGTTGCTTCATCCCCTGGGAAGCAGAGATTGAAACGAACTAATGACAGGTGTGCCACCGGGAAGCGTGACTCGTCAGGAAGGGCCGCACTGCGGGAGTGCCGTCCTTTGCGGGGCCTTGGTAAGGTCTGAGCCCTCGCCGAAGCCCAAGGTCCCTTTCTAGTCCACATTGCTACTGAAGCTGATCCAGAAAACCTGCACGTTTTTGCAGGTGGCGCTCAGGGCCTTGCCCGCCCTCCTGTGTGGTGAGAGGACGTGATCCCCTCTCCTTGAGCCTGGCGCGTCTCTGAGGCCACGGCTTCCATCGCCAACACGGCTGGTTTTCAGAATTCTGGCCGTGGCATACAGCCTCCGAAGGAAGGACGAATCAGAAGCACAATGTGTTTGAAAAGGGAGTGGGAAGGTGGAGGCTAGAACCCAACTCACCATCCCCCCCACCCTCTGCCATCAAGCAGCCTGGCAGGTGGGAAGCCCTTGGGCTCTTCAGGGGACAGTTCAAAAATCACCCTCTTGCAGGTTAAAGTTGCAGATCTTTCAGGGCGTTTTGGTGGCTGAGTCCATTAAGCGTGGGACTCTTGGTTTCAGCTCAGGTCGTGATCTCAGGGTCTGTGAGTTGAAGCCCCGCACTGTCAGTGCAGAGCCTGCTTGGGATTCTCTCCCTGCCCCCCCCCCCCTCAAAATAAACTGAATTTTTTTAAAGGCTCTTTAGCGTGCTCTCCCTAAAACCTTTTGCCATCCGGCCTCACCATTGCCCACCTCCACTCCCATCCCAGGGTCCAGACACACCTGGATGTGAAATCCCTTTCACTTGTCCACTTCCCCCACTCCTGGAGTCTCTACTCAAATGTGACTCGTCTTTCCTGCCTTCCGGGGCACTTTCCTTGGCACTTTGTGCACACCTCACTGTAGTCCACGGTGACAATTCTAGTGCCCGTTTCTCAGGCCTTGCTTGACTTCTTTGCTGCCTTTGAGAGAGAGAGAGAGGCCACCCCCTCTTTTTTGAAACTCTTCCTTTAACTTTTAGAACTCCATGATACTCTTTCCTAGACTTCTGTAGATTTCATCCTCTGCTCACCCTTTGAGGGTTTGCTCTCAGCCGAGGCTTTCCCATCAGCCTGTTGTTTTGTTTTATTTAATTTATTTAATTTTAATTTAATTTAATTTATTTTAGAGACAGAGCACAAGCAGGGCAGGGTGGGGGTGGGGAGAGAGAGAGAATCTTAAGAAAGCTCCATGTTCAGTGAGGAACCCGGTGTAAGGCTCGATCACATGACCGTGGGATCGTGACCTGAGCCAAAATCAAGAGTCAGATGCTCAACCAGCTGTCGAGACTGCTGTTTTTCTTAAGAGACACATTCTTCCTGTGTGTCCTCATCCAAATATTCCCCTAATACGTGAACAGTATTGGTTCTGTTGGCAAAAAGGAAGGAGTATCTGGCCCAGGCACTCCTCTCTGTTTCCAGCTACTTCCGTTCCCCTACATGTTACCTTCTCTGAGGTCACTCCAAATATCTCCCATATTTAAAAATTTTCAGCTATGCATTCACCCATGCTTAGATATAGTGTGTTAAATTAACTATTGTTGAGAAACAGATCACCCCAAAACTTTTTAGTGGCTTACAAAAACAGTCATCACTTATTATGTCTCTTGGTTCTGGCTTAGGCTCCCTCATGAGACCTCAGTTAAGGTGTTGGCCGGAGCTATCTCCCCCTGGGTTGAAGGATCCACGTCTCAGGTGCCTTATTCATGTGGTTGGTAAGTTAGCACTGACTCTTGGGGGGAGGCCTCAGTTTCTCTTCATGTGTGTTGCTTGAATATCCTCATAGCCTAGGAACCAGCTTCCTCCAGGACAAGTAATCCAAGAGGGCAAAGTAAAAGCTGCAGTGCTTTCTGTAATCTAGCCTCGGAGTTCAGACAGCGTTATCTCTACCATTCTCTCTTGGTGACTCAGAACAGCCCCAATCCTGTGGGAGAGATTGGCTACACAAGGGTGTGAATACCAAGAGGTAGGGATCGTTGGGGGCCATCTTGGATTGGGCTTCCCCATTTAGTTACCCACTTTCTTAAGTGTAACTTAACTCTGACTCCTGTCAAAACTCAGCTCACTGACATATGGCCACTTCCTTTAAGAAGCCTTCCCCGTTGGTGAATTTCCTCTTCTCCCATTAGACCTGAGGCATAGCTCCAGTCCCTTCTGCACTAAGCTGCACTGAAATGTTGATTTACTTGCTTCTCTCTTCCCTAGTCTTTGGGTTTCCTGAGGGATAAGAGAGTATCTAAGATAATTCGAAATCAGTGTCCAGAACAATGGTGCACAGCAGAATCTTAGTATAATTTATATAAAGAATAAAGGAATAGGTAAAGAATAAAGAATAGGTAAAGAATATGTAAAGAATAAAGGAACAGGTAAAGAATAAAGAATAAGAAATAGGTAAATAACATTTCCTTTCTCCAACTAGAAGCATTTTGCATAGCACTTAATTTTTATCACACCTCACTTCAGTTCTTTGCTGATTGGTTTTCATATTTCAGCTTTTGTATTACATTTCCCACCTGCTTCACCCCTGACAAGCTCTGTTCTCCTTTGATCTTATTCTTATTCTCATCTTAATCTTATTCTTAGGAAATAATTATACATTTGGCAGAGATGTAGCTATAGTGACGTCCATTGCAACTTGCTTATGATGTTTAGCTCTATAGAAAACCGAATGTCCAAAAACAGAGATTTGACTAAGTGATATAAAAACAAAAACAGACCGTGGTGTAGCAACTAAAATAATAATAAAAAAATGTTTATTGATATGAAAAGACGTTCACTTGGTATTCTTAAATGAAGTAAAACAAAATTATAAACATTTTAATGTGGAATTTTTAATTGCAGTAAAATACCTGTAACATAAAAGGTATCATTTTAGCCAGTTTTTAAGCGTCTAGTTCAGTAGCATTGAATACATTCACCTTGTTGTACCGCCAATGTCCAGAATTCCTCATCTTGCAAAAGTGAAAGTCCATACCAACGCACCCGGGTGGCTCACTCGGTTAAGCATCCGACTCTTGATTTCAATTCAGATCTTGATCTTGCAGATCATGGGATTGAGCCTCGCATCTAGCTCTGCACTGACAGCCAGGAGCCTGCTTGGGATTCTCTCTCTTCCTCTCTCTCTGCCCCTCCCCCACTCTCTCTCTCTCTCTCACCAAATAAATAAATAAATAATAAATAATTTTTAAAAACTCTGTACCAGTAAGCAACATTCCTTCCTCCCCATTTTCTTTCTTTTCCTCAGCCCCTGGCCACAACCATTCTATTTTCTATCTTGATGGATGTGACTGCCCTGGTACTTTTTATAAGTGAAATCACACAGTATTTGTATTTTTGTGCCTGCTTGTTTCACTCAGCACAATACCCTCAAGGTTCGTCCGTGTTACAGCATGTGTCAGAATTCCACTCCTTTTCAAGGCTGAACAATATTTCATCGTATGTATATGTCACATTTCGTTTATCCACTCCTCTGTCGGTAGAATGGGCTGCTTTTAACCTTTTGGCTGTTGTGAAGAATATTGTGATGACCATAGGAGTGCCAGTATCTGTTCAAGGCCCTGCGTTCAGTTCTTTTAGATATATACCCAGAAATAGAATTGCCAGGTAATATAGTAATTCTGTTTGTAATTTTTTGAGAAACTGCAATACTGTTTTCTGTAGAGGCTGCGCCATTTTCCATCCCCACCAACAGTGCGCAAGAATTCCAATTTCTACACATCCTGCTGACGCTTATTGTTTTCTATACGTGTGTGTCCTTTTTTTTTTTTTTCCCATAGTAGCCATTCTGGTGGGTGGGGTGGTATCTCAGGGTGGTTTTGAATTTTTTTTTTTTAACGTTTTTTATTTATTTTTGAGACAGAGAGAGACAGCGCATGAGCGGGGGAGGGGCAGAGAGAGAGGGAGACACAGAATCGGAAGCGGGCTCCAGGCTCTGAGCCGTCAGCCCAGAGCCCGACGCGGGGCTCGAACTCACAGACTGTGAGATCGTGACCTGAGCCGAAGTCGGACGCTTAACCGACTGAGCCACCCAGGCGCCCCTCTCAGGGTGGTTTTGATTTACATTTTCCCTAATGATCAGTGATGTTGAACATAGTAGGAGATCTTTATATATTCTGGATGTTAACCTTCTATACATACATGATTTGCAAATGTTTTCTCCCATTCTGTGGTTGCCATTTCGCTCTGTTGGTTGTGTGGAAAACATTTTTTAAAGAGAAATGTCTAGGCAGCCATACGTGCACTCAGGAAAAAACTGAAAAACATTCTAGAAACTTAGGGGTATGGATTATGCAATTAAGAGTGATTTTAATTTCCTTATATTAACAATTCTTTGGCATAAACATATTACTTTCACAGAAAATTTTTAAGTAAATAACATCTCGATTCTAATAAAGCATAGGTCATAGGTCTGTCCTTTGAAAGTCTAATCAAAAAGGTCTGAAATCAAGAGAACATTCAGATTGTCAGCATCCTCCTAAAGGCGTACTGATTCAAGGAGTGACAGGTTGTTTTACTTTCCTGAGTTTCACTTTCCTCTTGCTTAAAATGCAAGATTTTCCCGATATTGGAATTCTTTGTTCCGAAGAATTGCTATACACACCATATACATAACTGATTGTCCTTAGGTAACTTTTCCCAGTACCCTTTCTGCTTCAAAAGGCATTTGTTCCTATTTCTATCAGATCAGTCACCCCACAGAATGCCTGGTCCCATGTCTAGGTTGGGGTGTCCTCAGAATCCAGGGCTCACCCCTCTTTGCAACAGCCACAAGCACGGTGCTTGGCATAGTTGCTGAGCGACGTTGCCAAAGCCAGAGGCGCATTTCTGTTATCAGCTTCCGGGAGCATTTGACGCAGGAGGATGACTGCCTCTTTCTGTTGCGCTCATCTCCTGTTGGCCCTTCTGTGACACCACACGATCTTGGTTCTCCTCCTTGGTTTCTGGCTGCTTTTTTCCAGTCTCCTTTGCAAAGTCCTCTTTATTCTCCAGCTAAACTCTAATGTTTTTTTTTTTAATTGATTAATTTAGAGAGAGAGAGAGAGCAAGCATAGCAGGGGAGGGGCACAGAGAGAAGGGGACAGAGGATCCGAAGCCAGCTCTGCACTGAGAGGCTGACAGCAGACTGATTTGGGGCTCGAACTCACGAACCGCAAGATCATGGCCTGAGCTACGGTTGGATGCTCAACCGACTGAGCCACCCAGGTGGCCCAGCTAAGCTCTAATAGCAGGGTTCTTCACTGCTCCTCATTTGCTCTCCTTCCACGATGCTCTCCTTCCATCTATGGCCAAAACTTTAATTCCTGCCTATTTACCCACTCTTTCTAACCAGCTCACGCGTCTCTGTAGAGCTCCAACTTGTGTATCCAGCTGCCTTGTGGTGTGTGTATTCTGTTTGTCCTTCCAGACCCACTCTGTACTCTTGGTGACCCTCCTCTCTGCCCTAGCAGTTTGACTTTTGTGAACAACATCAGAAGGCTCTCTGACTTCCAGCTGGGCTTAGCCAATAGAAGTTTCCAGCAGAAGATTGAAAGGTAGGAGGGTGAGGTCAATAAGTCGATTAGCGCAGCTCCCTCTTTGTGGTTCACCTCAGACCGGCTGTGTCTCTCCCCTGAAGGCCGCAGACACTTTCAGCAGGTCCTCTCCATCACCTCTAGTGCCCCAGCCTCCTCTCCCAACCGGTCACCACCCCTTTCCCTTGCTTCTTCAGGCCCAGGCATGGGAACGCCTCCCCTCTGTCACTAGCTTCAGGGCACCGCACCGCCTCTTTGCTTTTCCTAAACTCTGCCCACACCTTTGTAAAGAGCCTTTTGATGAAGCTCTCTTCCCCTGGCCCTGGTTTCCTGCCAGGACCCTGACACGCACACGCCTACCCCACATCTCCCCTTGGAATTCTCGCGGTCATCACAAACAGGACCTGTCCACAACGTAGCTTTTGATTTTCCTCCCCATCTCTCCTTCTCCCCACCGTCTGCCTTCTCTGTGAACGTCAGCACCAGCAGGCCAGGCGCGTGGGGCAGACGCCATGGGGGTGGCACGCGGTCCCCACAGCTCCTCAGCCGCGCTGTTGTCCATCTTAACTGTCACTACTTCTGTGAAATCAGCTCCCCACGGCCGGCTGCTCCTGACTCTTCAGTTCTCAGCCTGGACGTTATCTTCTGAAAAAAATCTTCCTCGGCACAACCGGTTAAGGGTCTCCCATCCCTTTATTGTCTCTCTCTGTGTCGGTTTGTTTGCTTCTTGGGAAATAATATCACTTCCTAATATCCCTCAGGGAGTGATTATGTATTTCATTTGAGAGCTATAGCTCTTTGATAGACAAGGATGAGCCTGAGATATAAAAGGTAATGACTATGGCTCTTAAGGTCACCCGATTTGAGGCTGGTGTTTTTTGAGCTTGATCCAACACAGCACAATACATTTTTTAAGTTCCAGACCTATGTCCCTGTTAACCTCTTTACGGTTCAGTATCCCCTCAAAGCCTCATGGAATACAAACCACTGGCTTTATGCATCTATTCTACATTGGCAGAAATAAACTACATGACGTCCAGGGTTTCATCAGAGCCCAGTTCTACTGGCTCCAAGTCCAAGGACTTATCCTTGACTGTGCATTTGTTTCAAATAAACTCCACATATAAAAACAACCGTCAAGAGATGTAATCTAGATGCCTAAAATGCCAGATTCATGAGTTAGTGACTTGGCTCAGTCAGTGAGCTGCAAATTCAGAAAACAAAACAAACAAACAAAAATCTAAATGAAAGAACGCATTTCTAAAGCAAATTGCCTTCCTCATGTCAAAATCCTCATACACATGGAGTCAGACAGAAAACAGAAATAGGTCTATGTGTTATGTGAACTAAACTAAAGTATTTGCTTTTTTTCCTCCTGGTGGAACATTGCCTGAATGAAACGCCCATCCTATTTGATATATGGATTCAAAGCTGAGGCACCACGATGGTGTTTAGGGTCTCCAGTGTATTGGTTTTATCTGCTTGAAGCCTTGGGGTTGAATCGAGCAAAAGGAATCATGACCCTGGATGCTGCCTCTGGGCAGGGGTTCAGGAAAATAGAGATGGAGAAAGGATAAAATGAGAGGATAACTGGTCCATTCCATGATTATTATTATTATTATTATTATTATTGAGAGAGAGCAAGCAAGGGAGGGGCAGAGAGAGAAGGGGAGAGAGAAGGGGAGAGAGAACCCCAAGCAGGCTCCATGCTCAGCACAAAGCCCAACATGGGGCTCAATCCCAGCACCCTGAGATCATGCCCTGAGCCAAAGTCAAGAGTTGGACTTCAACCAACTGAGCCACCCAGGCACTCCTATTCCTTGAATATTACTGAGTGTTATGGACAAGGCACTGCTTTAGGGTTGTGTGTTGACTGTGGTTTGACTCTCATTCCTCCTCATGGACTCTCTTCCAGTGTCCAGTGACACTGGACATTATTTCCTTCCTCGGCTGGTTAAAAGAAAAAAACAACAAAGAGACCAGGAGTCAAGGATGGAACTCGGGCCTATTTTTCTAGAAGCTTCTCCGTGAGCCCCCAGTAACTTCAGAAGCATTTCCTTCACCCGTGGGTTCTAAATTCTTAAGCAGCCTATTCACTGTTAGAGGAGGAGCCCTTTTCTTCTGGAGAACTGGTGATTTGGACCCCCTAAGCAGCTTGAGTCCTGCCCCTGGGTGTGGTGAGGCCTGAGAAAAACAGGACACCAAGAAGACAGCTCATGGGATTATAGAACTTTGTTCCGTAGCCCCCACCACCTGCGGTTTGCTTTTCACAGTTCCAGTTACGTGCCATCAACCATGATCCAGAAGCAGTGACCCTCCTGCTGACATGTCGTCAGAAGGTCAGTAGTAGCCCGACATTAGTTACAGCGCCTACGTCATTCACCGCGCTTCCTCTCATCACATAGGTATTTTATCATCTCACATCATCACAAAAAGAAGGGTGAGTGCTGGACAATAGGCTATTCTGAGACAGACACCAGATTCACATAACTTTCATTACAGTGTATTATTATAATTGTTCTATTTTATCGTCTATTAGTTATCATTGTTAATCCTTATTGCACGGAATTTCTAAATTAAATTTTATCATAGGTATGTATGTATAGTATATGTAGGGTTTGGTTCTATCTGTGGTTTCCAGCACCCACTAGGGGGTCTTAGTATCACCTGAGGATAAGGGGGGAACCCCCGTATAGGATTTATTCTATTGCTGCCAATACTGGGGGCAGCCACAATGGTGAGGGAAGGTGTTATCATCTCATTTAAAGCTGTTCAATTTGTGTGAAGGGACCAGAGGTCACACCTTGTCTACATTCTCAAGACTTACATTTGTAACCTTGGCCTAGCAGAATTGGAGGAAGGAAGTCCAACCCCTATATCATTCAGCTGAAGAAGTAGTGGCTCAGGAGCAGGTTTTGTCTGGGACTGCATATCAAAGCAGATCATTTCGTTGAGCACTTACTATGTGCAGATGGTTAATTTTATGAGTCATCTTTGCTAAAATTGTGGGGTCCAGTTTGGCCAAATATCAGTCTGTATTTGCCCAGAAAGGTATCTTTTTAGATATGGTTAACAGTTAAATTAGCAGACTCTGAGTAAAGCAGATATGTGCCACAATGTGGGTGGGCCTCATCGATGGGTTGAGTTGAAGGCCTTAAGAGGCAAGAGTGAGGTCCCCCCGACAGGGAGGGAATTATGCTTCCAGCCTGCAGCATCAGGTCTTGTTGGCCTTTCCAGCCTGCCAGCCTGCCCTACAGATTCTGAACTTGCCACCTCCCCCAAATTGCGTGAGCAGATCCCTAAAAATAAGTCCCTTTCTCTAGATACATCTTGGTTCCATTTGTCTGCAGAACCCTGACTAAATACATACGAAATGGGAAAGGTGGGGGAGGGCCAGGTGATGAACACCTGGCTTCCAGGCACCTGGGCTCTGCTTCGGGGGCCACCTGACCAGACAAGAAACCAGAGTGGGTGTTCAGTTCATGGCCATGTAATCCATGACATTTTGGGGGAACAAGCACTTGTCTTCTTCACACATTCAGCTTCTAGAGTGAATATTTTATTTTATTTTATTTTTGAAAAATGTTTTACTTTTGAGAGAGAAAGAGACAGCATGAGTGGGGTAGGGGCAGAGAGAGAGGGACACAGAGAATCCGAAACAGGCTCCAGGCTGTCCGCAAAGAGCCCAATGCGGGGCTCGAACTCACAAACCGCAAGATCACGACCTGAGCCAAAGTACGGGACGCTTAGCCAACTGAGCCACTCAGGTGTCCCTGGAGTAGCAATCTTAAAGCACCGTAAGCCAAAACCAAAATTAAATCCACCAAGATGCCTGTGAAGGCACAGTGTTCCTCTTACGGAGGAAATGGCCTCACCAAACTCGGGCCGTGTATTGCTGAAGCCATCCGTCTGCTCTCAGCGCGGTGGCAGGGCCCTGTGTTTCTCAAGTACACACGCCATGTTCCTGCCACATGCTCGAACTCTACATTCTGGGAATTAAGCTGAGGACAATTTCCTCTTCCCTGACAGCAACCGCCAGAGCCTGCTTGCTTTCGTACACGGTATAAACGCAAAGTGGGTGTTTGCAGGAAAGCTGTCTGAATTCTTTGCCCTTTGGCTGTGCAGAGCCAAACAAAAATAAGCAAAATGTGAAATCTCAGCTTTTAACGAACGTTATCAATGCTTACTACCTTCCTTGGGGGCCTTAGGTGGGAGGTGACAAAGTGGGATACATTTTCATCTAAAAATAAATGAGCTGACATTCCACAATGGAAATTACATTAGTTACGACTTCGGCTCCCTTTATTTCTGCTCTCCGTGAGCTTAGTTATACCGAAGAGTAGAACTTGGAGGAAGATATTTGAACGGTTAAGATTTGGAGCACAAAGACAGCTTGCGCTGTGCCCCGGAATTTCTTTCTGGTAGCAGTCTTCTCCCATGCCTGGCGCTGCTACCGGGTCAGCCAGTGGTGATGGAGTCCGTGGTTCAACAGGTTCCCAGAGGATAAAAGGAGACGCTCAAAGCAAGGGGTCGATCGGACTTCATGAGACAGAAGGAACATTTCAACGAGCTAAGAGGTGGCTCAGAGGCTTGCAGAAACCAAAGATCTGGAAGTAAGGGGAGAAGCTGGGTATAAAGCTGAGAATCTGGGATGGGTAGGGATCAAGTGGCCAGTTACAACGCGCCCCGGTCTTCCTGCCTCACCCTGCAGTGTATAAATTTACCATAAAGCACGAGGCTGTCAGGAAAACCGGACAGCTCTTCCTCCGCTTTCCTGTCTTCTCTAGGATTTCCTGCTAGTTGGGCCGCCACCCACCCCGACAGCTACCACGTACCCCCATCCTAGTGCGGTCAATAGGCACGCAAGGCAAATTACTCATGCGTCACTTAGAGTGCGTGCCGGTGGCCTAGCACTGGGGTGGGCAGCTGTGAAAGCCTACTGGCTCCCTGTGACTGACTCCCCCTTTCCTTATTAAAATGTGTTGTTCCCCCTCCAGGGTTCCCCAGGGCCCCAAGGGAAGGCTCACTGTGATTCGTGTGACTTTAAAATGGGAAAAATGGTCCTGTGGTGGAAATGCAGGACCCACTCGGTAAAGTTCATATGGGGGTCTATTTTCAGGAGTTCAAAGGCAGAACAACAATGATGAAGACGTGGTCGTCAGGACATGGCAGCCAGGAAACCTATGTATCTCATTCTTTTTTTTTTTTTAATTTCTTTTTAATGTTTATTGTTTTGAGAGACAGAATGAGACTGGGCGAAGGGCAGAGAGCGAGGGAGACACGTAATCTGAAGCAGGCTCCAGGCTCTGAGCTGTCAGCACAGAGACCAACTGGGGTTCGAACTCACGAACTGCGAGATCATGACCTGAGCTGAAGTTGGACGCTTACTGACTGAGCCATTCAGGTGCCCCTGTATCTCATTCTTAAGACACTGGTGAGAAGACGCTGCAGAGTTGCTAAATGTGGCATATATATTTGGCTTTAAACACCTCAGAGCCAACCCCAAAGGGACCGTGTCATAAGTTATGTGGTTGCGGGAGGGTGGGCGCCATGGAAGTACTGTTGCTCTCAGAATAGAGATTAGAGAAACCCTCGTGGTCCCACTACACACATGCCCTCCCCACCCCCACCCCAGCTGCCTCTGAGGAGTAGAGGGAACCACCTTTTCTAACACCCTTACAATCCAAGTGTCAACAGTCTGTAAAGGCTGGGGTTATGGGGGTATGGTGACAGACAATAGTCCCTGCCCTCCAGAATTTTACGCTTTACTAAGAAGGGGGAATCTGCTCTGATTTAATGGGTAGAGGAGATTGAATGGATGGCCTTGGATGGGCACTTTGAGGGGAGAGACATTTGTCACATTGTAAGTCGGGCTTTACACTGTATTTACACAGTACTCTGCACCGAGACCTGTGACCTGTCCGGTATGTCCCTTCTGAAAACCATGAAGTGGTTGGAAAAAAGGACATACAGAAGAGGTCAATTATACCTGTTTTGGGGTTACAGTAATTCATACTTACAGGAAAAGGTGAAACTCAGGAAACAAAATCGCGGCTCTCCTGTGCAGCATGGGGGAAGGGGCACTGACCCAGAGGAGCGGGCTCATGGGGAAGAGAAGGGAAAGGTGGAGCTCCAGGAGAGAAGAGACGCCTCCCCTGGACTAATGAGAGGAGCTTCAGCAGAAGAAAACACCGGAAACGTGCCCTGGAGAGGCAGAGGACACATTCCTTCAGTAGGAACAGCGGGGACACCTTTCTAGGGGAAAGGGGAGAGGAAAACAGGGCAAGAACTGATTCTTGCCATCTGGTAGAACTGATTCTACAGAACTCTTTCAAGTGAGTGGCATAGAATTTCCTCCATCGCAAGGTGCTTTTTGCAACAGGACCTACAAGCCCTTCTTTTGAGTTTTGTGAGATTTCTTTGTTTTTATTTTCATTCGTTTGGTTTTGCCCCCAGATAGCTGGCTTAGGTGAATACGGATACGAAAATTGTTAGTGTGCTCTAGTCGTGGATTTAGAATACCCTGAATCAGAAGTGACGGCCGTGGGTGCCTGGGTGACTCGGTTAAGCATCCACTCTTGATTTCCGTTCAGGTCATGATCTCATGGTTCATGGGTTCAAGCCCTGCCTCAGGCTCTGTGCTGACAGTACGGAGTCTCTTGGGATTCTTTCTCTCTCCCTCTTTCTCTGTTCCTCCCCACCTTGTGCTTGCTCTCTCTCAAAATAAATAAATAAACAACCACAACAAAAAGAGGTGAGAGCCAGCCTCTGGATGTCGATGTCGGCTGGGTATCACAACCAGGACAACCAAAATTTCATGTTACAGATAAATCCAGTTCCCTCCTTGGCCCCTTCTCCCACCAGCCTCTAGAAGGAACAAGCAGCAACCAGTAAGCTCAGCAATCCTGTACCAGTCGCTGCCTTGCTGTTTCCCCCAGAAGGCTGGTGAGGTACCGTCTTCCCCAGAAAGGATAACATGGCACTCCTTTCAAACACAAAGAACCATGCCTTCTTCCCTCTTCCTTGTCCGAGCTTTCCAGGGGAATTCCAGTTTTACCCCAGCAAGTCTACTGGAAACTTCACCCATCCTCATTTCTTCTCATGATTACCGTTATTCACACCAGAGCACACACTTGACACCCCTCATTTTGGAGCCATCTCACTACAAGCTCGCCTTTGGTCACGTCAGTCTATTTTTAATCATTGTAGGGCTTATGTCTCATGCATTCATTTATTTACAAGTTTATTGTCTATCTTAGAATATAAGGGCCATGAGAGCAATGACTTGTCCTGTTGACTACTGTATTTTTCATGTTTAGAATAGTGTTTGACATGTAATAGATATGCCAAATCATTTATTATTGTTAAAAATAGAGGGTAGAATCAATTACAAAGCAAGAACTTGGGGAACAAAAATATTCTAGTATTAATATGAAAATAGTTTTTACCTCACAGACTCAGAGATACCCCC
>NW_026058384.1:0-36891 GCF_023721935.1 Panthera uncia
CTTCTGCAGAGTCAACAAAGCCAAGCCCCCAGCCTGTGCTGCAAGTTTTAAGGCAGTCAGCTGGATCTATCAGAACTAAGGATAGCGTGGAGCCTCAAAGCTAGACCTGGCCCAGGCCAATTGTGTGCAAAGTTTCTCGTTAGATGTATACAAGCTGGGAGTGGCCATAGAAGAAGTCAGAGAATCTGGAAAATAACTAACAAAGGCTGATTTTTGCTCAGCACTTACTCTGACCCAACCACAGGACTACACCCTTGACATTCATTCTTTCATTTAATCCTTGTAAGGATCCTAAGAGGTGAAGATACTGGCAGCGCCTATTTTAACATGAGGACAGTGAGACTGCAGGGAGGGTCAGTTTAATAGTTTAATAGGTAACTTACCCAATCTGAAGGGGAAATGGCAGAGCCAGTTGAAGCTTCTTACTGATGTGAGTATTTCACATACGGGCCTCACAGCAGAGTAGGTGAGAAAGGAGTCCCCGACTGGACACAATCCCAAATGTGAAACCCATCCAGCTGACCCTTCTCCTCAGCTCTAAAGGTGCTTGACACATATTCCTTAGCTACAGGTACCGCCTGGTTCTACTAGTTGAAGTGAGCTTTGCTTCTGAAAAGCCAAATAGTACAGTATCTTTTTATCTGGTTCTCACGTGGACTGATGCATTCCATCTTCAATAGGATAGGGAACTGGAGATGAGCAGGAGAGAGAGATCAGATAAGATTAAGACAAAATCTCTAGGAAACAATGGATTGTCCCCTTACCTTCAGGAGAGGATTTTATTTATTTAAACCGTAAAGAATGGTGACACCATTTACTGCAACATCCAGTGCCTCCCATCTATGCACCCCTGCAAGCTGCCTTTCTTCTCCCCACCACCACCTAGAGACCTTCTGGGCTGTCCTATTTAGACGGGAACCTGTTTAACGTGATGGTTTTAAATAGCCTGGATCTCACTGAAAACCGCCCCTTTCATGTTTTTGTTTTGTTTTGTTTCGTTTTTTTGGGTTTTTTTTGTCTGTGTGTGTGTGTGTGCTCGGCTGATAAAACAGGAATTTTTGTGACCAAAGTGAAGCTCTCCCGAACCTCTTAAGAACAGATAGGCTCCAGTAAAATAGTTTTTTTCTCTCCTCTGGGTTTCCTGGAATAACACATTAATTAAAAACATATAAATATTTGAGTCTTCCCCCCTCCCTTCTTTCTTCTGCCTAGGGTGATGCAAAGGAAACAAAGCTTGGGTAAACCAGATCAGAAAGATTTGAATGAAAACCTCGCTGCCACGCAGGGGCTGGCCCATATGATTGCCGAGTGCAAGAAGCTCTTCCAGGTGAGGCGTCAGGGGGTTTGGCGCTCGGTTGAGGAGGACTCCGATAGTTAGGACCAGGTCATGGGCACCATCCTTGCTCACATCTTTACACAGCTGGAGAGTATATACATGGCTGGAGAAGGTCTTTTTTGTTTCTTTTATAAAAAAGTCTTGTTTTATAACATAAGCTCATTAGGGCTAATGTGTTTAATGAAATTCGCCTATCTCCATACCCCTTTACTTAAGAAGCAAAAGCAACACATTTTTGAATTAAGTTCTGTATCTGAGAGGCAAGCCCTGGGTTAGTCATTTACCCTCTACTGTGACTTCCCAAAGCGCAAGAATACCTCACGTGAGAATAGGCTTTTGGACACCTTCAGGGAGGTGATCTGTTCGTATTCTCACTACTCACGATAGCACGTGAGGTCGGCAGGGCCACCGTCCATCTGCTGGAAAGAGAGTAGTGGGGGCACCTGCACCTCCCTGAGAACCCAGTCCGCGGCTCCTGCACTGCCGCTTCCTCTGCTGGGCAACAGGAACAGTACAGGCAGACTCACCTCCTTTTTGTCCCTTGCACCTCCCACAGGTTCCCGAGGAAATGAGTCGATGTCGGAATTCCTACACAGAACAGGAGCTGAAGCCCCTCACTCTAGAAGCACTGGGACGCCTGCGTAACGACGAGTCGGCTGACTACCAGCACTTCCTCCAGGACTGTGTGGATAGCCTGTTTAAAGAAGTCAAGGAGAAGTTTAAGGGCTGGGTCAGCTACTCCACATCGGAGCAGGCTGAACTGTCCTATAAGAAAGTAAGTCTTGCCCCCACTGTCAGCCAGTTGGGTTCCAGTGGTCAGGATTCAGGTTCATCAGAGATGAGACCCTGTGGCCGTGTTAACACGGCTGTCTGTGGGAATCTGTCACCCACTCCCTCCCTTGTAGATCTGGGCAGCCAGGTGATTCAGTTCCCCAGGTAAGAGTGGAAGAGTCCAGCAAGGAATAATAAATACACTTGTCAGAGGAATCCGACCATCTAATGAAATCTTCTGGGGCCACAGAATCACACTAGAGTCCCCTGGAATGTTTTACTAGTGGTATTGGGCTTTAAGGTGTTTTATGACATGATCAGATTTTTCCATAATTTGCTCAGAATCCCCTTGCACTGTCCTCTGTTCTCAGCCACTTTTCTCTTGGCCCTTTAATGAGTGGAGAGTACTTGGGGGAGAAATTAACTTGTTAGGACTAAAAGCCCCTTGAAGACAGGGGCATCTTGTATGGTTCAGCATGACAGGCCCGTGATAGTATTTCTTGGTCCTGTCTCTACCACCTTGAGAAGAAATAAACAGTGGGAGTGTCTGGATGGCCATGGAGGCTTTAGAATGGGTATATAAATCATCTGATTTTATTGCACTGACTCTAATATAGGCCCCAAGAGAACAGATGTTAATAATTTTGACTGGAAAATTAGTCTAAGGCCAGGCTTTCTGGCCTGCTCCTGAATATACTTGGGAACACCAGCATATAGATAGTAATTAGCCCCTAAACACGTGACCATAAATCGAGCTGGCAGTTTGCCTTCAAAGTGTAGGTGTGTGTGAATTGTAGCACTGAAAAATGCATCCTCTTTTCAGGTGAGCGAAGGACCGCCTCTGAGGCTTTGGAGGTCAACCATCGAAATCCCTGCTATGCCTGAGGAGATCTTAAAGCGCCTCCTTAAAGAGCAGCACCTCTGGGATGTAGACCTTTTGGATTCAAAAGTGATTGAAATCCTAGACAGCCAAACTGAAATTTACCAGTATGTCCAAAACAGTATGGCGCCCCACCCTGCCCGGGACTACGTTGTTTTGAGGTGAGAGTTTCCAAAATGATTACCGTGGCAAGGATGAGCCTGGTGTCACTGAATATGACAAGATGGTGAAATTATGTAAAACGGAAGGTGTGGGACCCTTGCAAATATGGGAAGTGTATCCGTATGTATTCCAACAGTGTGTCCATCGCTGAAAATGGTTGGAACACTTTTGGAACTGAAGTCAGAATCAGAGGCACATTCAGTTGAATATGCTCATTGGTAGCAGATTCTTGCCCCTTTAAGGACAGATTTTTCTCACCAGAAACAGCAAGTGAATGCATAAGCCAGCAAATAACATTTAAGTCCCAAGTGCGCTGTGGTTAAAGCTGAATTATATGTAATTCGTAAATTCTCTGGAGACATGATTGAAAGAGGAATTCCAGAAATCTTTGAGGAAATGTCCCGTCATTAGTCCAGAGCTTTCCAATAGAGCAACCCTGATCTGGATGTCCATGTACAAATCCATTTGCGAAATGTAAAAATGGCTTTCATTGACACTTCAAATTGGTTCTCTTTCAAAGAACTGACATGTGAATATATACTCACTATAGTGACTCTGCACAGAGTTACTCATTCAAGAGCCCTTGCACAATAGTTCAAAGGATACCGTCTCCAGGACTGGGTCACACAGCGTAGCCACCGATCCTGCCCCTTAGCTTCTGAGTGTGGGGCCCCATTTTAAACTTGGCTTCCAGAAAATTCCATCTTTTTTACTCTGATTTTGTTTCTGCAGAACATGGAGGACTAATTTACCTAAGGGGGCATGTGCCCTTTTACTCACCTCTGTGGATCACGACCGGGCACCTGTGGTGGGGGTGAGAGTCAACGTGCTCCTGTCCAGGTATCTGATCGAACCCTGCGGGTCAGGGAAATCCAAACTCACCTACATGTGCAGAGCCGACTTAAGGTACGTTCTGATTCTAATTTCTGACACGGTGAGGGTCATGAAGGAGATGAGACTTTTTGTCTGACACAGAGAATGGCTTAAATGAACACATCATTGTGTCTTGTCTGTTCCCTAAAGAGCAGTTTTTGTAAAGTAACACCTTCGTGTTTCTTGGTGTTTGGGGGATGGCTTCCTGATTTCTATCCCTTAGAGAATGTGGTACTAAAGCAACACGAATACTCTGGTTCTGACATGAATTTAAAGCCACAGGAAATGAGAGTTTGAAGTAGCAGGCAGATGATTCTCATTTTACATTCAAAGATACTTGAATATATGACATACCCTTTTAGTAATTAATTAGGCCTGTGCTCTGTGCCATTGACGAATGTGTGTTCCTATTAGAAAATTTGTGAAATACAGCAATACAGACAAAAACATGAACCTCTAAAAAACTTTCCAAAGTGGTTAAATTCTCATTTGAAGTCTTTACATCTCAGTACTTTTTCAACTGTCTGTGTGACTGTAATCTGTTTTTGTTCTATATGCTAAAACTTTTCCCAAACAATGTCACTCAATATCTGTACTCAGTATGTTGTTCCTTGAGAAACTTCTGGTTCCAGAGGTGTAACAGATGTGCCAGGAGATTATCTTGGAATACGATCTTTACTTACAAGGTTTCTGGATCAAGAAATGGAAATGTATTCCGAATTCCCTCCAGCTTAGTTCAGTGTTTTCCAGTTTGAAGACTCCATGTGCTTTTCCTTCCCATTATAGGGGCCACATGCCAGAGTGGTACACAAAATCTTTCGGACATTTGTGTGCAGCTGAAGTTGTGAAGATCCGAGACTCTTTCAATAATCAGAACACTGAAACCAAAGACCCCAAATCTAGGTGATTACTGAAGCCAAGCGACTGCGTCCGCCGTCTGGATAGTTGTTTCTAGAATTCTTGCCAGTCCTTGGAAGAATGCGTTCTGAGTCTAATCTGAAACAAAGCAAACGACAAGTTGGAGTGTAGGAATTGACTTTTCGTGATTTAAGACATTTTCAAAGCTGCTTCCTGTTTGTTTAAGGTCTAGAGTACAGACCTTGACTGGAATATGTAAGACTGTGCAAAAAAAAAAAAAAAAAAAAAAAGTATTCTTATCCAAACTGCTTCTGAGAAGCAAAACTATAAATACATCATGAAAAATAATGAAGATACTTCATTCTCTTGTGATTCTGGCGTATGTGTACCTATGTCATTTTATTTGCAGCGTGCTGAGGGACTGGCGTATCCACTGGAATAGTTGGTACTCTTTGACATGTTTCTCACTGAGATGAGCAAAGAAAGGTTTGCACAGAGGAGTGTGTGTATGTGTGTTTGTTGCTGGTCGAATGGCACAGATGTATACGTTGGAACACAGTGTCTGGCACACTGAGATGCCTCCCAGGAGGATACTGATGCGTCAGGTTCAGTTTAACCTGGAATATCTGACTGCCCATGGATCCATGCAGAAAGGGAACCCCAAAACCCTCGCCCACTTATTTTTTTTCCAAGTCATTAAGCACATTCCTTTTTTTACCAACCTCCTCTTTCCTTAAAGTAATTGTAGTAGCTTGATTCCGCTGTCCCGTCTCAAACACAGTACGTCTTTAGATCTGATTGCAAATAGTGATACACTTTTTACCCGGTATAGATCAGGTCAGGGAAGAAACTCCGCCCGCCCCACCCCCTTCCCCACCCTTACTAGCTCCAGAGCACAGTTTTATTGTGTGTTTTTGTGTTTGTTTTTTAAGTCGAGATGTAACAACTGAACACTCTAACATCTCCTCAGTCGAGCCCCAGAACTTTTTACCTGCTGGAATTTTTTGCATTTTCATGTTTCGAACCCAAACTCTTGAAGACATACTGAAAACATAGGAAACTACGTCTGTCCCAAGGAAATCCCTGTAAATTTAAACCAAGGTATTAAAATTTAACAACAGGCGTGGATTCTGGTTATTCGTAGCGCTTCTGAAAGCTGCCCATACTTAGTAATTGGATCTGTCCTTTTCAGCAAATAGGTTTTCTGGTTTTGTGACTTTTTTTTTCCCCCCTCGGCTTTGTTTTCCCTACATTTCTTTTTCTTCCCCTTTATAATGATGCCCCTGGAATGTATGTTAGTGGTAAATGAAAATAGCTATTATAGAAAGAAAACCCAAAAAAAGTGCCAGCACCGTTTTTTGGAAGGGTGGTCTTTATACAGGTTTTACCGTAACCGTGAAGATTGACTCATGAGACAGTATTAGTGACTTTATTTTGTATGGATCAAAAGTGAATAATGTATGAATGAGAGTTGTAAGAAGGAGTTTTATTTTGTTATAACATATTATAGTTACCATTGTCAGTGTTATTTCAAAGGTTCTTTGAAGAATTTGCAGCGGGGGAAGATTAGAGTTTTAAAATTTGAGTATTTTGGATATCAGTGTTCCTTATGAAGATATACTTGTATATGCAATTTTAATAGCTTTCAGATTTGTAAGATTGTATGTTGTATATACCATTCTATTAAGATAAAGAAACATGTCCACATGTCCACTGTGCTTTCAAACCTAGATAAAGCATGACAAAAATTATTATTTAAAATATACTTGTATTTATACCTCAGATATTCTTTTGGGTTTTGTACCTCAATGCTTTTTTTTTTTTCCTAATGTAAATACACTTTACATGAATACAGTCTAAGTAAAAAAAAATAAAAGAAGAGGTTTATAACTTGCTCTATATCTGTACAGAATATAATCCGTAAGTGCACTATTAAATGTTTAAAGTAAGGGAAAGGTCTGGCCTGCTTTCCTTTGTATCGCATCTCACGCCTACCCTTAGAACCACAGATTGCAAAGCATATCATCCTGGCATCAGCCAAAATGAAAATCAGATTTGCTGAAGGAAAAATGGGACTGCAAATAATTTCAAGGCCAAACTGCAACTGAGCCACTCACTAACAAACAGGAAACCCTAGTGAAGGTTCAGGAAGCATGGAGATGCTGTCCTAACAAAGGTCGTTAGGAAACGATGCTGAGAAAGTTATAAGAATAAGGAACCAGGAAGAGTAAGATGCTCATATAAGCAAAGCCAAGGTCACCGTTTAATTCCACAAAAGGTCTCTTTCCCACTGTTCAGCTTTCCTGTGGAAAGGATTCCTTAACATATTTGACAACAGGAGAATTCAGAGGATGTGAATGTTCCAAGAACTCTGTGTAAGTCACCTAAAGTGATATTGCCACAACTTACTAATTGTGACTCATCACCTAGATTGTAAGCTCTTTGAGGGCAGGGCTCTCCTCCACATCTTTATAACCCCCTACAGCGGCTTTCAGCGTTTTGTACTTGTAGGCACCTAATAAATTTATTATTTGCTAAATGGAACTGGTTGAATTAGCTTCTGTCACTTGAAAAGGAAGAGAATCTAGGATGCCGTCTAAGCCCTCGCTTTGGTTCATCACTGCCCATTTTGAGATTGTGCAGAGTGGACATTGTCACACCTAATGGGATCTTAAAGTATAAACTGGTGAAGACGTGCGGAGACCCTATATAGGGGCTGTGGACGCTGATGGTAAATTGAAGAGTTCTTTGCGATGCAATTTTAATCAATCTTGTTTCTTGGAAACTGATATCCCTTTTAGAAGAGGTTTTATTTTGACAAACACTCACTCTGGGCATAGTAAAGGGAAAAAACCAAACCTCGTAATTTTTAAAAAGACACAAAGGCTTTTTTTTTTTTTTTAATGTGTGCCCCTGCCTCCAGACCTGGTTTCCTCAGAACTAAATAAAATAAAGATCAAAACATAACATATTAAGCCTGAAATACCTACTACTTTGTTTGACAGGCTGCAGAAGGTTACCAGGATGGAGGAGACATCCTTACAGACCCCATTACAGATTGAGTGGAGTCAATTATTCAGCCCCTACTGTTTACCTCACACTGTGCTCAGTCCTGAAGATACAGCGGTGAGCACCTCACCCTGCCCTCCCAGAACTGAAATCTCACAGACACTAACGTAGAAATGATACACCATGTCCTGACGGAGGACAGGTTCCTGTGTACCCAGGGGGGCAGCTTAAGTTCTTAATTGAACAAAACTCAAGATAACTATATGCAAAGCATCTTGCTTACCAATTTGTAGATAGAATAACTTGGAAAATTCTAACAAATAGTTCTTTAAGAGATTTCTTTTTAAGAGCTGATTGAGACAAGTGAGATTTTTTGGAAAGTAAAATCTAAAGAAAAATAAAGGAAAATGATCCAGATCAGTACTTTTTTTTTTTTTAACATTTGTTCATTTTTGAGAGGCAGAGACAGAGCACAAGCGGGGGAGGGATAGAGAGAGAGGGAAACCTAGAATCTGAAGCAGGCTCCAGGCTCAGAGCTGTCAGCACAGAGCCCGACGTGGGGCTCGAACTCACAAACCGTGAGATCATGACCTGAACCGAAGTCAGACACTTAACCGACTGAGCCACCCAGATGCCCCCAAATCAGTACTTTCTAACATCACTAGTTAGGGTGTGTGTATGTGTGTGTGTGTGTGTATAGGCAAGGACAAAGGCTATAATGGTGTGTAGAATTTTGTAGCACCATTCATGGGTCTTTATTCTACTTCTGTGCACTTTACACACTTAATTTAAGCTTCACACATACCCCATGAAGCATAAGTATTATTCTAAAATAAGGATATACCTTAGGTAGTGACAAATTAAGGTCCGCAGAGCCAGAAGAAGGAGCCAAGACTCCAGCCCAGGTCCACTACCCGTCCATCTCCCCTTTGTTGACCTTACCTAATTAGGAGATAAATGTCTCATCGTAACAGCCAATCCATATGGCCCCAGCATCAAAATTGAGAAGAACTCTAGGAAAAATGGAGGTTCATAGCAAAACAATCACATTAATCCACATCTCGAATTCAATTGTCCCTATTCCTGAGATGCTTAAGGTGAAATTACATAGGTAAAAATAAATATGAGGCAAAGTTTTGTTTCAAGTTAAGGCTTGAAAGACCTTACAGTTGTGTTGGCAAATTGAATATATGGTTTGAAATGTACAGAGACTCCACTTAGGCCTCCCTGTGAAACAGGAGAGATTCTCCCCCACCTGCCAGCACAGAATAGGCTTGTGCTCTGACTGCAATCTGCCCAACCCCTCTGATCTTGCATTGCTTCAGGGTTACAAAGGGAACATCTCCCTACAGGCTTCTTAACTTGCATCCCAGGACCAGAACCCCGGTCCTGTGACTTTCTGCAATACCTCATTATGCCGGGATTCCCACCACACAAGCATGTCACAAAATACAACTGAGATCTTTGTGAAGGTGCTTTGAAAAGCAAGGGCTATTGAAAGGTAAAGGAGCTTTCATGAAAGCAAAGTGGGATTTGGCCCAAATGCTTTACCTCACCCGCCTGTTGAAGCATACATTAATGATTATAAAGCAGAAATCCTAAACAATGAGATCATGGCATGCATGCCATCTTGGTGTTCCATCAGGATGAAATTTGCCCAAGGAATTTAAATTCCATTTGCCTAAGGAATGCAAATTACAAAAGACCTCAAAGAGCCTGTGGCAGGGGGGGAACTCAGGTGCGTCTGTGCAGTTGCAATGAAGTTGGGCCCATTCTCCGGGGGATGATCAGTCCTTTGCAGTCAGGGAGTTTGCTAAATCATGTTGGCAGCGGCAGCCCAAAGTAATTACCCTTGCTGTGTATACACAGTTCCCATTAGGGCCGCGGTTTGGCTGTCTGGGCCCAAGGCTGTGTTGACACCTATCGCATAAACACCTCCTTGCAGAGATTTTTCATCTCATTGCACTTAAAAAAAAAAAAAAAATTTAGTTCAGGGCTAGAAACATGGCCCCTCATAGGGAATTTTCATCTCTCTCTCTCTCTATCTCTCTCTCTCCTATCAAGATGCAAAGCATTTTGGAAAGCAAAAGCCTCGCTCTCCTTGTGACTCTGAGAATGGCTCTCATCAACCATGGTGAAAGACTTGATGCTCTAAAAATGGTCTAATTCCCAAGGAAATTGTTTCAAAAAGCTTTGTAGGTTACAGGCACTTTTCAAGTACAAGTGTGTTTGGCTCAAGTCTGAATGGACTTGTTAAGCTACCGCATATTAAGCATTATAATGTGTGAGGTACTGGGATGTGTGTATTGCATACAGTAAATGTCACATGTAAATTTCATAGCAGTCCTTTGAAGGAGGCCTCATTAGACTCATTTTATAAATGAAAAAGCTCAAAGAGGTCGGGAGGCTTAAAGAAATAAAGTAGCTATCTAATATTTGCAAAGGGACTCAAATATTTGGGACTCTAATATTTGCAAAGGGGCTCAAGACATTCTAGAGCCTGTACAATAGAACATTCTGCCGTGATGGAAATATTCCCTCGCTGTGCTACTAAAGTAGGTACTAGCACATGTGGCTGTTGAACACTGGAAATGTGGCTAATGCAACCAAGATGCTGAACGCTTGCTTTCATTTCTTTTTTGTTAGCTTTGGGGCTCCAGGGTGGCTCAGTCAGTTAAGCATCCCATTGTGGCTCGGGTCATGATCTCACGGTCAATGAGCTCGAGCCCCGTGTTGGGCTCAGTGCTGACAGCTCAGAGCCTGGAGCCTGCTTCAAATTCTAGGTCTCCTTCTCCCTCTCTGCCCCTCCCCCACTCATGCTCTGTCTCTCTCAAAAATAAACATTTAAAAGTTTTTTAATTTTTTACTAGTTTAAATTTAAATAGCCACATGTAGCTAGTGGCTACTGTATTGGTGCAAGTTCTATTTCAAAAATCAAAGAATATTTCCAAGGAATCCAATTCCCATCTCTCTTCCACCTATCACAAAATTCTTAAAGAAGGAGAAAGGAAGGAAGGAAGGAAGGAAGGAAGGAAAGAGGAAGAAAGAAAGAAGAGAAATAAAGAGAAAGAGAAAAGAAAGGAAAGAAAGAAAGGAGAGGAGGAGAGGAAAGGGGATGGGGGGGTGGGGAGAAGAGTGGAAGAGAGGAAAGGAAAGAAAGAAGAAAATATGGTAAATTTTTATTAAAATCTCCCTGGCCACATTTCAGCTCAGGTAACTCCACATTCCACCAGCCATGAGACTATGTCTCCTCTAACCTATGACCAGCTTCTTGTGTTTCTCAAGCTTGAACTGGATGACCTCTTTCCTTTGCTGCTAGAGCATGTGTACTTTTCCAAACCAGAGATAAAGATGTAGCTGATCCGAAAGAATGTTTAATAATTCCGAATATTCTGTTCTGTTGGCCGCAATCAAAGGAAGCCTCACAGATGTTGCTGCTCTGGACAGAAACAGTTGTCCCTGCGTGGTCTGAGCCTGTCCCCACCCTTTTCCTCGTCACTGGTGCCCAAGCTTCCTTTCATGTTGGTGACACCACTTGGCCTCAGCTGTCCGCACCCAGGGTATCCTCCAATGTAGGGACTCCTGATCTAGGTTTGATAACAATGGGACGTCTGAACGCTGAAGTCGGCGGTAGCAATTCCAAGGCAAGAATATATCTTCCACAAGCATTCCTAGCTTGCTGCCTCGAAGGGATATTTCTTTACCTGCTTTATCCTTTTTCAAAGTTGTCAAAACTCTGTCATATTAAACAGTATAATTTACTAAAGTAACCTATTTCTTTTCTTATTTTCAGTACTAATGCATATTACTTACAACAGCTCATCAAAGCTAGAAAGAAGCCTCTTAGGAAGAAGTGTGAAAGAACTTTCATGATACATGATCTGAGAGTGCTCTCAGCGAAAAGCAGTTTACGAAGGTTTTTAAAGCTAAAGACCATCCAAGGCTGCCCACTCCTCCCGTGGAAGCTTAGTGAAGGTTCCTCGCCCTGCTCAAGCAAGCACTTAGCACGGAAGATAATTAATCAAAGAAATGGGGGATTTAATGTCACGCTCCAGAGATGTCAGTTGTCATGACTTCTAGGGCTGGCTGATAGGATGTATGTTTTCCAATAACAAAGATAAGCCAAGCTCTATTTTTGAAGTTCACACAGTCTGTAAAGATGATTAAAGCAAAAAGAAATTTGAACCCTTGGGACCATGCACAAGGTTGCAATATCTCAAAGAGATAGAGGATATTTTATCCCAAGACCCAGAAGGCTGAAAATGGAATGTATTCTCCTGTAACTTTGTGGAAAGAAAAGAAGATGCCAAATTTCCAGAAGCAAAGCGACCTGCCTGGGAAGGCAGGATCAAGGTGTAGCTGTTGGCTTGTTGGTTTGTTTTTAACCAACCTAGTGCCACCAACACTCTCATGTCAGACTGATCTCGGCCTCCAGTGCCACCAGTGGGCATCTCCAGTGGGGCCTTCTACCCTGAGTCATCCAACAGGACTATTCATGACTTCAGCAGGTGGTTCAGCCTGACATCAAAGGGGCCAGCGGCCATTTAAACTTCACGATTGCATTTTCCGTGATTTTTGCCTCTTCGTGACCCAGCAGACCTAACAGAATAAGAAGACTCACTCTGTTTATTTGCTTTCGTCCACGTTCTAATTTTCTCTGGTCCTAACTCCGTTGAATCCCAAGAAGAGTACAAATGGAGATACATCAAGGAATATAAGGGACAGTGCCTCCAAATAAGACAAAACCCTCATTTAAGCCACAAAAGAAGAAAGATGCAGTATGAGAAGGAAGTAAACAAAAGAAGGACTAATGCAGGGTGTCCAGTTACTAAAATACACTCACTAAAATCCTGAAGTCAGGGGTCACCCCTCCTGCATATGCGTCTGGTTTTGGAGATGCCCAAAGAGCCAGACTCTTCTGTTGCCTGATGAAATGCCATTTCTTACTTCACTTGTCACCCTAACTTCTTGGCCTCTTCCTTTTCTTGTCCTCTTGACATGTGGATCTGCTCCCCTCTGGCCATATCCCTTCCTTGTCTCTCCTGTGACTTTTCTCTCTCAATCCTACAAACCAGCCTTACACCCAGGGCCCTTTCCTGGCCTCTAAAGTTGGCTGTTCCCTCTTTCCTCATTCCTTTCCTTCTTCGTTTCTGTCACCTCTCACACCTGCATGTGCCTCCCCTCCCCACCCCACATCCCTGAAAAAAAAAAAAAAAAAAAAAAACTTTAAAAACAAAAGAATTTTTAGTTTTCTTAGGATTCCTTTAATTTACAAAGCAGAAAGGTCACTTTGTGTTTCTCTTGCTTCTATTAACATATAGATATTCAGCCTATCTCTGCTAGACAGGCTTCAGGATCTTTATCATTTGCCTGCTTTGGGCAAGGAGAGCTATCTAAAGTTGTTATAGAGGGAATAGAAAAGGAGGTCGTAAGGCATTGGGGACAGAGCTAATAGTCACTCAGTAAGCTGGGCAGGTAAAGGAGACAGCCGCCATAGGGTGGTGGTCAGAGAAAGTAGATTTGGGGAAATTTTTCCTTTTTTATTTTTTTATAATTTTTTGTTTGTTTGTTTTTTTTTATTTTTGAGAGAGACTAGAGACAGGGAGAGTGGGGGAAGGGCAGAAAGGGAGGAGAGAGAGAGAATCCTAAGCTTGGACTTGGAATGTGGGGCTCAAACTCACAAACCGTGAGATCAGGACTTGAGCTGAAACCAAGAGTGAGTCACTTAACCAACTGAGTCCCCCAGGCGCCCCGGGGGGAAAATGTTCTTAAGTTCAGGGGCAGGTACACATGGGTGGAAGTAACTAAGGGGGCATGAATTTACAGGTTTGAAGACAAAGGAAGTGCACCAATGGAGAGGGGAGGGATACACAGGGCTTCCGAGTCCCTCTGCGGGAGGGAAACCATGGGCTCACAGGAGGAAAGGTGGCTTTGAAAGACACGCCTTCCTCTGGGACGGCAAGGAAGGACAGGCCAATAAAGTATCCTGGTGAGTCAGAGCCTAGGGGGCGCCGTGGAGTCAGAGAATGTTGAACTGGACGGGACTTCTGAGGTGGCCGAACCCAAAGTCTAATATCCCTGAAGCAAAAGCAGAGCTAGGGAGGCTGCGACCACCCACAGGTTTTCAGCCACAGCAACAAATGGGCCAGGGCCCACATCCGGGGAAGAGTCACCCCCGAGGAGGTAAGTTTTTTTCTCCCCAGTAAAACAGGAGATGCCCGATTTTCAGTGTCAGCCCTTTCTCTGTGTTTACCTCCAGCGAGGTGCCCTGGTGTGACCCTCACTCACACCTCTGACTCTCCTGGGACCGGACCCTCTCACTACTGGCCAAGCTGTCGTTTCTACTCTCCCATCGTTACTCCTGAAAGCCGTGAAGAGCCCTGGGGTTGCGTGATTACCGGTTCCTTTCAGTGGCAGGTCTGCACGACTCTGGTTTTTCCACGTCCGATCCTATTTAATCCTTGCTGTAAACCTTTGAGGTTGGGAGGCACTATTATCCCATTTTGCAGACAAGGAAAACAAAGCACAGCTGGTTCAGTGGTCCGGGTTCCCCCAGAGAAATCACATAAAGCATTTGGAACAGAACCTGCTTGTGGCACACGGTAAGCCCTCAGGGTCCGTTAGCTGCTGTTCTGTCCATTATCATTCTGGAGCTCTTGTTATGTCGTGGGTACCAGCACAGACTCTGGACAGATTCTCAGAGGTCAAACCACAACTTAGACTGACTGTGTGATCTCGGGGAAAGGGTTACTTAGGCTCAGTTTTCATGTCTGCAAAGTGAAGACAATCATAATAAAGACATTAGAACCGTGCCCAACGTATCAGAGGCACCATGTAAATATTACTTCTGAATGTCTGTTTCCTATTATTTCCCAGTTTAAACACAAGCTGAAATAGATGATACCTATTCGTAAGATTAATATTAAGACTGATGCTTAAATGATTGCTTCATATTAATTAAGATTGATACTGTCCAAGCTTGGGTGGCCAGGCCCCCTGGTGAAGGCCTGACAGCTTCATATCCCTATGATGTCTCTAGATTCCCGCACCAGTGGCCTAGATTTTTACGTGGTTAATCAGTCACAAACATGTGTTGAGAACAGAGGAAAGGCACAGAAGAGTGCCGCCTCTCTTGACTTGGAGGTGCGTGTCATTTTTTTCAAGGAGACAGACAAGTAATTCCAGTAAAATGTGCTCCAGTGGATTCTCCACCCAGAGGCCCAGAGCAGGAGATGACACATGAGCTGGGTGCTGAAGGATGACAGCGGGGAAGGGGAAGGCATTCTGGGTGGGCAGCCTGGAGGAGTGTGGCTCCTGGATGGAGAACGAGCTTGCATACCATTCTAAGGAATTTGTAGGTCACCCTACTGGCAACAGGATGCTTTGGAAAGCCTTGAAGGAGAAGGGCAATACAAGTGGATCTCACTATTTAAAAGAGAAGTCTGCAGGTGCCGTGGAGGGTAGGTTCAGCCGGAAGGCATCGGGAGAACAGCAAAGGAGTCCCTTGCAGTAATACCCACAGGAGACCGTGAGCGACAGGGCCAAGAGGGTGGCTTGGGGGTGAAGCAGGAGGAGCCGTTGAACGCGGTTAATCAGGAGGCAGCATGGGCAGGATTTGGTGACGGTCTTTTTAGAATGAGAGGGCGATTGTCCACGAGGCCCGCACTCCAAAGCCCAGCCCCGCAGCCAGGACCGAAGGTGATGCGTGCGGCCTTCTGAGCTAAGCGGTTCAGGCAGGAGCGGAAACAGATCTGAGAAGCGGATGGGAAAGTCTGGAGACATAAATTGTGGGTGGATTGCGGATTCTGCAGGTGACCTAAGTGCAGCTGTCCCCGTGGGTGATGGAAATCTGGGAGGAGAGTTCCAGAGAGAAGCCTGGGCTAAGGCTTGCATTTGGAAGAGTATAAAGGAGGCAGCTGAAACCGTGGGTGATGGGAGGTGGCCTGGCTTCAGGAAGAACAGAGCGGCCCCGCCCGTGCCCTGGAGTGCTGACCACGTGCCTACAGGTCACCTCATAAAAGATTCCAGGGCCAGGTAAGGAGATGGGCTCCTTGATAATTATCAGGAACCCACGGATTTGTTTTATTTTTTTTCCTAGCTTGATGTTTTAGGTCCTCGAATACCCTAGCTTATTGAAGACAATGACTTCTGTTCATGAATCCCTTCCATGATGAGCTGGAAGCTTCACGGTGAAGCAGAATGGGAAAAAGAGTGACTTACGTCAACCAAAAAACTTAATGAAATAAGTGAGCACATTCGCAAAAAAAAAAAAGTCAGAAATTGCCCTAGACTCTCTGATATTCCAACACAGTCTCTGATTCACAAGGCTAGTGTTTACCAGAATAAAGAACTGGTTACTACTTTAATATCTTTAAAAAACAAAAAACAAGGGGCACCTGGGTGGCTCCATCGGGAAAGCATCTGACTCTTGATTTCGGCTCAAGTCGTGATCTCGGTTCATGGTATCGAGCCCCACATCGGGCCCCGTGCTGACAGTACAGAGCCTGCTTGGGATTCTCCCTCTCCGTGCCCACCCCCACCCCCACCCCTGCCACCTCTCCCCCACTCACGCTGTCTCTCAAAATAAATAAAGTTTAAAAAACAAAATGATGCAAATCACATCTTAGCACAATAAATCTGTACAAATTGGTTAAAACACTTTGCTGATTTATAGGGAATTTCATCCTCCCCAGATGGTGTTCCTTGCTATCCTGTGATAATCAGAAGCTTCAATTGGAGGTAATATGATAACATGTGGTTTTGATAAATTATAATTAGAAAAACTAATTAGTTAGTTTGGCTTCATGCACTTTCATTGCCAGACATCAGGTTTCAAAATGTGAAGTCCCTGACGATTACAAAATAAACAAAACAAAACAGTGCCGGTATCCTGGCTGACGAAGAGGTTGGAAACCCATGGCCAATCTTCCTCCCCTACTCATGTCCAGGTTATTCAGTTGGCCGCTGATCAGCCAAGCCACAGGCGGTCCTCCAGGTGACTCAAAGGTCCTGCCTGCTCACATGTCCAAACACTTCTGCGAAACAGCTGAGTGGAAACTTTTAACCCTGCCTAGCTCACTCTAATCCACGCATCAAGAGACTCTAAGAAGGCCCCCAGGGCTGGGTGAAGTGTCTTTCCTCCGGGCTCTGTTTTGCCACACGATTTTGTCATCGTCTGGATTTGTGCTATGTTTTGATTTGTTTGGGTTTTGGCCTGGCGCTGCCCCTACCAGACAGTCACCTCTTCAGGGGCAAACATTACTTCCTTCTCTGTCCGCAACACCTAACCCAGTACCTGTCATATGCCCAGAGCTCCAAAAAAGTGTGAAACAGATCAGAGACAATCGGCTTTACAGCAAGACTTGCCTTCGAAGACAGAGGATGAAGGATATGTAGTTTCTACCAGGAAAAGCTCAGGTTCAGTTCCAGGCTCAGACAAGTGGAGGGGAAGGAGGGCTCCCTCCTGGTCTGCACGTGCTGGAGGAGGAACTTTTTGCTCCAGACCATGCCTACAGCTTCCAGCAAACATTGCCAAACACCTACTATAAGCAAGGGTCCAGGGGACACAATCAACAGTAGATGTGGCTCTTTGCTGACTCGGAGCCTCCACCTAACTGGGGAGACCGAAATCTAACAATTTATAAGAGAGTATCTGGAGGGCTCTGTGAACAGCCCCTTAATGAGAGATGCCGAGGAAACTGGACTGTGGGTATGTATCTTTCTTGTCCCCGTTACCAGTCTGGACTCTGCAACACAATCAATCTAAATAAGCATCTATCCTCAGAGTGAGGGCTAATGGAGCCTGGAAGAAATCTCAATTAGGGTAAGGATGGACAAACACATTGACATTGGATGCTGGGTCTTTTTTTGATTTCTTTCCAGAAAATGGCAAGAGTGAGACTCAACGCCAGATGCTCACAAGGTATGTTTCTCCTCCTTTGTATTAAGCTCTCAGTGAGCTAGGGCTTTACCACAGCTGTTTGTAATTGCATTCTATCTCTCGGCTTCAAATGACACTGATGATTTTCCTTGGGATTCTGTTTTACATGCATCCTGGCAGGGGTGATTGTACCTTAGCTAACTTTTCGACTCATTTACCTACTCACCTACCCTTTAAAAAAAAAAAAACAAAAACAAAGAGCACCTCTCCTTTAAAAAATAAGAAGCAATCAAATCTGAAGATATTTATTTCACTCAGCACTAACAGCCCACAAATAGAAATCGAAGCTTTAAGAAGCAAAATCTTTGAACTGTCTGACATCAGTCTGTAATGGACAGGAAACGTATGATATGTAATTGAATCACCACCCTCTGTTTTCAATCCTACGTTTCTCATCCCAGATAAAGGGCCTCTTCTCACACTCCCTTATCCTTGCCTCAAGCCTCACCTCTGGGATTCACTGCTAGGAGCAACGGAGTTCGTTTGGTTGCAGCAATCTGGGAAGAAAAATAAAAAGACATAAGTGAGGTTGAAGGGCTGAGGTTTCATGTTCAGCCTCCGAGTTGAGACTCGTAACTTTTTAACGCTTCCCGAGAGAGCTGCATCCTGGTTCAAAGACGCGATTTCGGAAGGAGACTCTCCACCCCAGTACAAAGAGAGTCTGGATTCCACCAGGCCGGGAGAAGACCTCTGCGCTTGACAAATCCCTTCAAATTAATCCTCGACATGAAAGGGCTTATGGTCTACTCGTCTGATCATATTTTTAGCATTATCTTTAGCACCTGCTTGGTCTCAGGTGTGCGGAGCGGCTTAGAAACCTGTAGAGACTTCTTGCAGAGGGTAGGGGTTGGACAGGGAGAGGGAGGAGTGAATTTCAATGCATGGATGCCCAGTTCAAGGACTCGCTCTGTGATCCCGCTCTAGTGAACTCCCCTCCGTAAAATCTAATGCTCGGGTCGATGGTGAGGTCTTTGGGCAGCTAGGATGAACTCTGACCCCCGTGAGGACTGGCCAGCCCACACTGCGAGGCTGGGGAATGACATCGGTTTGTGTCCAGGCTGAGCTGACAGTGCTGTGGTGTGTGTGCTCCTGGGGTGCAGGTGACTTCTGCTGTCGCCCAGCACACAGCCTGTTACTTCATATTCCACACGGGGATCCACTATGACATCACTGAGCACGGGTAGCTGGGAGTAATAGCACGTGACTGATGGAAAATTTCAATGGGATCAGAATTCTGGGACTCCAGTCCTTAATCTGTCTGAGCCTCTGTTTCCATGTCAAGAAACAGGAAGAAGAAATATGTCACCTAGACTAAGGGTCAGGGTAAGCATAAAGGGACTTCACGTATACTGGTCTCCATGAGGGTCTTAGGAGAAACATGCTTTTTTTTTTTTTTTTGGCCATGCAAATGTAAGCATTGCTGGAATTTTTTCATGGGGTGGTGGCCTTTGAAAATCTTCCAGGATGAAATCACCTCTAGCCCTCCCTGTAGAATAAAGCTGTGGCTTGTTCAAGGCTAGGGTGGACCCCGAAGTGTTTCCTGAGAAAAGTTCCTGGCTTTGCCTGCTGGCCCTTCACACTCCACAGCCATCTAAAATTTCTAGTCTATACGGACTGCACTTCAGTTAACAACAAACTATGGTCTCTCTCAGCGCTGACCTGATGCCTTCCAACCCTTAGCCAGAGGCTGGACGAGAATGTCCCCCGTGAAGGGCTATTTCAAAATTACTCAGTGTATCACGCTTCTTGGTACTTTAGGTGTTTTCTTTGGGTACAGCCAGACATGGGAAAAGTAAATACTCAGACATTTAACGTTTAGGTTCCAAAGAAAATACAGAGTTGCATTTTCATGGGGGTAGGAAGCCGTTAAGCATTTGGTTTGGATCTGCTTGGGTTTGTGGAGCTGGGCCCCTGCCCCTCCTGGTCTCACTCTGAGAAACCTCACATCAGGAAACCGGTCTAGTCCTGAGGACTAGCAGAAAGCCCCTGTCCTCGGAGTTTGCTCTCAGAACTGACTTTTATCTCCCCCAACCGGAGTTTTTTGAGCTGGGAACCTCAGAATCGAACTTGAAACTCACGGTAACAATCCCTGGCCCCTAGGGACTGCCTGCTTGTATCGAATCACTTCTCAGACCCCCCTCACGTACCCACCCGCTCTTCTCACTCCAGCTGACTTGCTTGGGTTGTGAGCTGTCTCAGATCTTTTCTGCGACCAGAACGCCATACAAGCAAACAAAGTGTTTCACATAATCTGTTGCAGAAGCTGATTATCCAAGTACATAAACAGTCAAGTATGTTATAAATTGGCCAGGCTTTGTGTCAAGTCCTCTCTCCTCTCCCCACCCTTTACTGCTTCCGTCCGCAACACATTGACCAAGGAAGGGGGTTACTAACTAAACTCGACCCTCAGTACAGACCCATGCAAATGAGAGGTACTGGAAAATGGTTTGTTGAATGAAAACCAGAAGATCTGAGGCAAGAAGAAAGTGAAGCTTTGCTCTATGGTTTGGAAATTCTTTCCACCTTCAATTACGTGAACTCCCAGTTTCCTGACCTCGTGAATGATTTCATTTTGCTCTTCCTATGAGTGCTCTCTAGTTTGGATACCACTATGGTGTCCCTTTGTTGTCCTGTTTCACTCTCTTTGGGGGAAAGGCTGAGAAAACACTGTAGAGCAGGGGCTGGCAAACTTTTTCATGAAGGGCCATCCAGTAAAAGTGTGTATTTTATAGTCCACACGGTTCTCTGCTGCAAGAAGAGTGGATCTTTGTTATAATTGGATTCCATAGTTAGGAATTTGCCCCCTCACTAAGTTTATTTACTTATTTTGAGAGAGAGAGAGAGAGAGAGAGCAGGCACTTTAGGGTGGGGCAGAGAGAGAGAGAGAGAGAGAGAGAGAGAAGGGGAGAGAGAATCCCAAGCAGGCTCTGCACTATCAGCTCAGAGCCCAGTGAGGGGCTTGAACTCACGAACCGTGAGATCATGATCTGAACCGAAATCAAGAGTCGGTTGCTTAACCGGCTGAGCTACCCGGGCGCCCCACTGAAATTTATTTATAATCCCCAAAGCAATACTGGTGGTGCCTTTGTAGGTAGTTATTCAGGGACATGTGCAGAGCAGTGAAAAACGTGACTCACCAGACACCTATGTTCCCAGCTGTGACGGTGAACAAGGCAACCTTCTGTCTTCTCATTTCGGCTTTCATACTGCACACAAATGTCCTTTCGGTGGTCTATTTAGTGTCATGGTTTTTGTGTGTGTTTTGTGAGTGATTGCCATGTTTAAAATGGCACCCAAGCATAGTGAAGGGCTGTCAATGCTCTATGGGCAAGAAGGCTGTGATGGGCCTTAAAAGAGGAAAACTGTGTAGGCCAGCCAAGTTTTGTCCCAGCACAAGTTGGCCACGTGTGCAATGTCCAGGAATAAATAATACAGGAAAATGAAATTTCTTTCAACATAAATACACACAAAATAAGGTTATATATTCATCTGTTGACAAAAATGTTGTGACCAAGGCTTGCAGACCCCTCACCCTGTATTTCCCTCAGGAGCAATGGTTCAGTGTTTGCTAATTCAGTATTCCTGGTAACTTTATAGAACATGATTATGGTGAATAACGATAAACAATTTTATTCAACACAGAGTTGGTAACGTGAAAGCAGCCATACACGCTATGAGCATGGATAGGTTCTAACAAAAGTTTATTTGTGGCTATGGAAACTTGAATTTCATAAATTTTTATGTCACAAAATATTCCTTAAAAAAAGCTTTTCCGCCAACCACTAAAAAATATGAAAACCAGTCTTAACTTGCTGGCCTTTTATGGGCTAGGTTTGGCCCACGGGCCACCTTTTGCCAATTCGTATTGTGTGACTTTGTTTTCAATGAATCCCGCTTTTTTTTTTTTTTTTTAATGTTTTTTTTGTTTTTTTGTAGAGAGAGAGTGAGTGTGGGAGAGGGGGATATTGAGAGAGAGAGAGAGAGAGAAAGGAAGAGAGAGAAAATCCAAAGCAGGCACCACACTCGGCACGGATCCCAACTCAGGGCTTAATCCCACAACCCTGGGATCAAGGCCTGTACTGAAATCAAGGATCAGATGCTCAACTGACTGAGAAACCAGGTGCCCCAATCCCACTGCTTTGGAGCCGGGTCACTGTAGATTAGAGAGACCCACACTCTCATTCCCCTGGAAGTCCCTGCCATCCGAGGACTCACTCTGATGGGGCCTGAGAACATGCGTGTTCTTTGAAATAGGAGACAGTACTGAAGCTGGAGTTCAGATAGTTGGGTTTGAAAGTCAGTTCTGCGATTTCCCGGCAGTTCCACTTGAGGCAACTTTTCTGAGCTTTCTAAGGCAGAGAGAGTCATCTCCTCATACTGCAGTACAGGTTAAAATGCACAGTCAGTAGAGGATCTGCAGATGGGACTCATATGCACCCTCACTACTCCCACCCCAGACCAGTTACACAGCTGGACTGCTACCCTTGGGGTTCTTTGGACGCTATCCAAGTCTCACCAAGGAAGCAAGCAGCTACAGAGAAATCTTATTCCTTTCTACCCTCCTCGCCATTTTCAGGGGTCAGGGAGATCATAAAATGAGCACGAAGATATTTCCCTAAAAAACTATAGGCCCCCATTTCTGTGACCTCCCTACATTCTATTTAAAGCACAAGGGAGGTCCCCCTAGATTGCCCCCTGCCCCTTGTTTAGGCTAATGTCAGTCAGATAATTTTCAGGCATAAGCAAAAACCTGCTGGTGAGAAACCTCTCAAATGTCACTGCTTACAAAAGAGGGAAGAAAACAGAAAACTCTGTTTATTTTCCTGACCTAAAAGATAACATCGCTTTGCCCTTTACCTTTGTTTAAGGTCAGATCTGGAGCATTCTTTGAAAGTGGCTCCAGAAGAAGGAGTTTCATATATGTAAATTCTTTAGCAATTTACCTTTTTAGTAATAATGATTATTATATAAAAAAACGTTAATTTCCTCATCGGCAAAAATGGAAGTAATGATTTGTATCCCACCCTACCATTTATAGTGACTGGTAAACTATACAGGGACGATGTGACAGTCACTGCATCTAAGTCAGCACTGATTCTAAAGTGGCATTTTAGTGGATTTCATAAGCAATGGGTGGCAAACTTAAGTCACCACTGTTATCCCAAGGAACTCGCGGCGCTTTGCAGACAGGGGCACAGAAAAGCGACATTCAGGACAACACAGCCTCAGACCTGAGAGCTGTAAGGGCCCCGGGATGGCGCCAGCCCCTAGCGTTAAGAACGAGGAAGCAGGGCTCGGAGCGCGGCGGTGACCTTGCGCGCCCCGGGTGGAGAAAGGAGACGGAATTCCGCACCTGGCTGCGAGCGCGTCTGCTCCCGGAGCTTCCCCGACCGGGGCGCGTGGAGGGCGTGGGAGGCCGGAGGGGAGGCCCCGCCCCGCCTCGCCTAGGAGACCCCGCCCCCCGGGACGCCCGGCGGCCAAGCGCGCGGACAGGGGCGCCGGCGGGGCGGCGAGGGGCGCGGCGAGCGCGCAGTCACGTAGCAGCCCGAGGATCCGTTCGCTCTGCGCCACGTAGCGCGCGACTCCCGAAGGTGAGCGCTTTAAGATGTAAGCGTGTTACGGAAAAGGAAGGATCCTCCTCTCCTCCCTTGAATTGCACCGTTCTAGAAACTGACAGAAAACGGGAAGCTGGCACCTTTGAACACGTTAGACTTTTTTGAAAACCAGTGTCACGGCATGAGAGACAGCAGGGGGCTCATAGAGCACGACTTTCTCTTGCTTGGCACAGAAGGAACCAGATTCGGGCAAACCCGACAGGCTGGGATGCCTCTCTTCACTTTACCTGCCCCCCTCCCTGGGCCTCGCTTCCCACGACCCACCCGCCCCTCTGCGCCCTGGTTCGGTGCCGGTGCCTCGAACAGCCCTGCTGTTCCACTATTTTCATCTGGTGGTTGAAGACTTTAAACAATAGTTTAAAGTCCGAGTCCGAGTCCGGGGAGCTAACCCCGCCTCTGCCTCTGGGTGAGGATGTATGTTTGGTGAGTTGCTTCATCCCCTGGGAAGCAGAGATTGAAACGAACTAATGACAGGTGTGCCACCGGGAAGCGTGACTCGTCAGGAAGGGCCGCACTGCGGGAGTGCCGTCCTTTGCGGGGCCTTGGTAAGGTTTGAGCCCTCGCCGAAGCCCAAGGTCCCTTTCTAGTCCACATTGCTACTGAAGCTGATCCAGAAAACCTGCACGTTTTTGCAGGTGGCGCTCAGGGCCTTGCCCGCCCTCCTGTGTGGTGAGAGGACGTGATCCCCTCTCCTTGAGCCTGGCGCGTCTCTGAGGCCACGGCTTCCATCGCCAACACGGCTGGTTTTCAGAATTCTGGCCGTGGCATACAGCCTCCGAAGGAAGGACGAATCAGAAGCACAATGTGTTTGAAAAGGGAGTGGGAAGGTGGAGGCTAGAACCCACCTCACCATCCCGCCCACCCTCTGCCATCAAGCAGCCTGGCAGGTGGGAAGCCCTTGGGCTCTTCAGGGGACAGTTCAAAAATCACCCTCTTGCAGGTTAAAGTTGCAGATCTTTCAGGGCGTTTTGGTGGCTGAGTCCATTAAGCGTGGGACTCTTGGTTTCAGCTCAGGTCGTGATCTCAGGGTCTGTGAGTTGAAGCCCCGCACTGTCAGTGCAGAGCCTGCTTGGGATTCTCTCCCTGCCCCCCCCCCCCTCAAAATAAACTGAATTTTTTTAAAGGCTCTTTAGCGTGCTCTCCCTAAAACCTTTTGCCATCCGGCCTCACCATTGCCCACCTCCACTCCCATCCCAGGGTCCAGACACACCTGGATGTGAAATCCCTTTCACTTGTCCACTTCCCCCACTCCTGGAGTCTCTACTCAAATGTGACTCGTCTTTCCTGCCTTCCGGGGCACTTTCCTTGGCACTTTGTGCACACCTCACTGTAGTCCACGGTGACAATTCTAGTGCCCGTTTCTCAGGCCTTGCTTGACTTCTTTGCTGCCTTTGAGAGAGAGAGAGAGGCCACCCCCTCTTTTTTGAAACTCTTCCTTTAACTTTTAGAACTCCATGATACTCTTTCCTAGACTTCTGTAGATTTCATCCTCTGCTCACCCTTTGAGGGTTTGCTCTCAGCCGAGGCTTTCCCATCAGCCTGTTGTTTTGTTTTATTTAATTTATTTAATTTTAATTTAATTTAATTTATTTTAGAGACAGAGCACAAGCAGGGCAGGGTGGGGGTGGGGAGAGAGAGAGAATCTTAAGAAAGCTCCATGTTCAGTGAGGAACCCGGTGTAAGGCTCGATCACATGACCGTGGGATCGTGACCTGAGCCAAAATCAAGAGTCAGATGCTCAACCAGCTGTCGAGACTGCTGTTTTTCTTAAGAGACACATTCTTCCTGTGTGTCCTCATCCAAATATTCCCCTAATACGTGAACAGTATTGGTTCTGTTGGCAAAAAGGAAGGAGTATCTGGCCCAGGCACTCCTCTCTGTTTCCAGCTACTTCCGTTCCCCTACATGTTACCTTCTCTGAGGTCACTCCAAATATCTCCCATATTTAAAAATTTTCAGCTATGCATTCACCCATGCTTAGATATAGTGTGTTAAATTAACTATTGTTGAGAAACAGATCACCCCAAAACTTTTTAGTGGCTTACAAAAACAGTCATCACTTATTATGTCTCTTGGTTCTGGCTTAGGCTCCCTCATGAGACCTCAGTTAAGGTGTTGGCCGGAGCTATCTCCCCCTGGGTTGAAGGATCCACGTCTCAGGTGCCTTATTCATGTGGTTGGTAAGTTAGCACTGACTCTTGGGGGGAGGCCTCAGTTTCTCTTCATGTGTGTTGCTTGAATATCCTCATAGCCTAGGAACCAGCTTCCTCCAGGACAAGTAATCCAAGAGGGCAAAGTAAAAGCTGCAGTGCTTTCTGTAATCTAGCCTCGGAGTTCAGACAGCGTTATCTCTACCATTCTCTCTTGGTGACTCAGAACAGCCCCAATCCTGTGGGAGAGATTGGCTACACAAGGGTGTGAATACCAAGAGGTAGGGATCGTTGGGGGCCATCTTGGATTGGGCTTCCCCATTTAGTTACCCACTTTCTTAAGTGTAACTTAACTCTGACTCCTGTCAAAACTCAGCTCACTGACATATGGCCACTTCCTTTAAGAAGCCTTCCCCGTTGGTGAATTTCCTCTTCTCCCATTAGACCTGAGGCATAGCTCCAGTCCCTTCTGCACTAAGCTGCACTGAAATGTTGATTTACTTGCTTCTCTCTTCCCTAGTCTTTGGGTTTCCTGAGGGATAAGAGAGTATCTAAGATAATTCAAAATCAGTGTCCAGAACAATGGTGCACAGCAGAATCTTAGTATAATTTATATAAAGAATAAAGGAATAGGTAAAGAATAAAGAATAGGTAAAGAATATGTAAAGAATAAAGGAACAGGTAAAGAATAAAGAATAAGAAATAGGTAAATAACATTTCCTTTCTCCAACTAGAAGCATTTTGCATAGCACTTAATTTTTATCACACCTCACTTCAGTTCTTTGCTGATTGGTTTTCATATTTCAGCTTTTGTATTACATTTCCCACCTGCTTCACCCCTGACAAGCTCTGTTCTCCTTTGATCTTATTCTTATTCTCATCTTAATCTTATTCTTAGGAAATAATTATACATTTGGCAGAGATGTAGCTATAGTGACGTCCATTGCAACTTGCTTATGATGTTTAGCTCTATAGAAAACCGAATGTCCAAAAACAGAGATTTGACTAAGTGATATAAAAACAAAAACAGACCGTGGTGTAGCAACTAAAATAATAATAAAAAAATGTTTATTGATATGAAAAGACGTTCACTTGGTATTCTTAAATGAAGTAAAACAAAATTATAAACATTTTAATGTGGAATTTTTAATTGCAGTAAAATACCTGTAACATAAAAGGTATCATTTTAGCCAGTTTTTAAGCATCTAGTTCAGTAGCATTGAATACATTCACCTTGTTGTACCGCCAATGTCCAGAATTCCTCATCTTGCAAAAGTGAAAGTCCATACCAACGCACCCGGGTGGCTCACTCGGTTAAGCATCCGACTCTTGATTTCAATTCAGATCTTGATCTTGCAGATCATGGGATTGAGCCTCGCATCTAGCTCTGCACTGACAGCCAGGAGCCTGCTTGGGATTCTCTCTCTTCCTCTCTCTCTGCCCCTCCCCCACTCTCTCTCTCTCTCTCACCAAATAAATAAATAAATAATAAATAATTTTTAAAAACTCTGTACCAGTAAGCAACATTCCTTCCTCCCCATTTTCTTTCTTTTCCTCAGCCCCTGGCCACAACCATTCTATTTTCTATCTTGATGGATGTGACTGCCCTGGTACTTTTTATAAGTGAAATCACACAGTATTTGTATTTTTGTGCCTGCTTGTTTCACTCAGCACAATACCCTCAAGGTTCGTCCGTGTTACAGCATGTGTCAGAATTCCACTCCTTTTCAAGGCTGAACAATATTTCATCGTATGTATATGTCACATTTCGTTTATCCACTCCTCTGTCGGTAGAATGGGCTGCTTTTAACCTTTTGGCTGTTGTGAAGAATATTGTGATGACCATAGGAGTGCCAGTATCTGTTCAAGGCCCTGCGTTCAGTTCTTTTAGATATATACCCAGAAATAGAATTGCCAGGTAATATAGTAATTCTGTTTGTAATTTTTTGAGAAACTGCAATACTGTTTTCTGTAGAGGCTGCGCCATTTTCCATCCCCACCAACAGTGCGCAAGAATTCCAATTTCTACACATCCTGCTGACGCTTATTGTTTTCTATACGTGTGTGTCCTTTTTTTTTTTTTTCCCATAGTAGCCATTCTGGTGGGTGGGGTGGTATCTCAGGGTGGTTTTGAATTTTTTTTTTTTTAACGTTTTTTATTTATTTTTGAGACAGAGAGAGACAGCGCATGAGCGGGGGAGGGGCAGAGAGAGAGGGAGACACAGAATCGGAAGCGGGCTCCAGGCTCTGAGCCGTCAGCCCAGAGCCCGACGCGGGGCTCGAACTCACAGACTGTGAGATCGTGACCTGAGCCGAAGTCGGACGCTTAACCGACTGAGCCACCCAGGCGCCCCTCTCAGGGTGGTTTTGATTTACATTTTCCCTAATGATCAGTGATGTTGAACATAGTAGGAGATCTTTATATATTCTGGATGTTAACCTTCTATACATACATGATTTGCAAATGTTTTCTCCCATTCTGTGGTTGCCATTTCGCTCTGTTGGTTGTGTGGAAAACATTTTTTAAAGAGAAATGTCTAGGCAGCCATACGTGCACTCAGGAAAAAACTGAAAAACATTCTAGAAACTTAGGGGTATGGATTATGCAATTAAGAGTGATTTTAATTTCCTTATATTAACAATTCTTTGGCATAAACATATTACTTTCACAGAAAATTTTTAAGTAAATAACATCTCGATTCTAATAAAGCATAGGTCATAGGTCTGTCCTTTGAAAGTCTAATCAAAAAGGTCTGAAATCAAGAGAACATTCAGATTGTCAGCATCCTCCTAAAGGCGTACTGATTCAAGGAGTGACAGGTTGTTTTACTTTCCTGAGTTTCACTTTCCTCTTGCTTAAAATGCAAGATTTTCCCGATATTGGAATTCTTTGTTCCGAAGAATTGCTATACACACCATATACATAACTGATTGTCCTTAGGTAACTTTTCCCAGTACCCTTTCTGCTTCAAAAGGCATTTGTTCCTATTTCTATCAGATCAGTCACCCCACAGAATGCCTGGTCCCATGTCTAGGTTGGGGTGTCCTCAGAATCCAGGGCTCACCCCTCTTTGCAACAGCCACAAGCACGGTGCTTGGCATAGTTGCTGAGCGACGTTGCCAAAGCCAGAGGCGCATTTCTGTTATCAGCTTCCGGGAGCATTTGACGCAGGAGGATGACTGCCTCTTTCTGTTGCGCTCATCTCCTGTTGGCCCTTCTGTGACACCACACGATCTTGGTTCTCCTCCTTGGTTTCTGGCTGCTTTTTTCCAGTCTCCTTTGCAAAGTCCTCTTTATTCTCCAGCTAAACTCTAATGTTTTTTTTTTTAATTGATTAATTTAGAGAGAGAGAGAGAGCAAGCATAGCAGGGGAGGGGCACAGAGAGAAGGGGACAGAGGATCCGAAGCCAGCTCTGCACTGAGAGGCTGACAGCAGACTGATTTGGGGCTCGAACTCACGAACCGCAAGATCATGGCCTGAGCTACGGTTGGATGCTCAACCGACTGAGCCACCCAGGTGGCCCAGCTAAGCTCTAATAGCAGGGTTCTTCACTGCTCCTCATTTGCTCTCCTTCCACGATGCTCTCCTTCCATCTATGGCCAAAACTTTAATTCCTGCCTATTTACCCACTCTTTCTAACCAGCTCACGCGTCTCTGTAGAGCTCCAACTTGTGTATCCAGCTGCCTTGTGGTGTGTGTATTCTGTTTGTCCTTCCAGACCCACTCTGTACTCTTGGTGACCCTCCTCTCTGCCCTAGCAGTTTGACTTTTGTGAACAACATCAGAAGGCTCTCTGACTTCCAGCTGGGCTTAGCCAATAGAAGTTTCCAGCAGAAGATTGAAAGGTAGGAGGGTGAGGTCAATAAGTCGATTAGCGCAGCTCCCTCTTTGTGGTTCACCTCAGACCGGCTGTGTCTCTCCCCTGAAGGCCGCAGACACTTTCAGCAGGTCCTCTCCATCACCTCTAGTGCCCCAGCCTCCTCTCCCAACCGGTCACCACCCCTTTCCCTTGCTTCTTCAGGCCCAGGCATGGGAACGCCTCCCCTCTGTCACTAGCTTCAGGGCACCGCACCGCCTCTTTGCTTTTCCTAAACTCTGCCCACACCTTTGTAAAGAGCCTTTTGATGAAGCTCTCTTCCCCTGGCCCTGGTTTCCTGCCAGGACCCTGACACGCACACGCCTACCCCACATCTCCCCTTGGAATTCTCGCGGTCATCACAAACAGGACCTGTCCACAACGTAGCTTTTGATTTTCCTCCCCATCTCTCCTTCTCCCCACCGTCTGCCTTCTCTGTGAACGTCAGCACCAGCAGGCCAGGCGCGTGGGGCAGACGCCATGGGGGTGGCACGCGGTCCCCACAGCTCCTCAGCCGCGCTGTTGTCCATCTTAACTGTCACTACTTCTGTGAAATCAGCTCCCCACGGCCGGCTGCTCCTGACTCTTCAGTTCTCAGCCTGGACGTTATCTTCTGAAAAAAATCTTCCTCGGCACAACCGGTTAAGGGTCTCCCATCCCTTTATTGTCTCTCTCTGTGTCGGTTTGTTTGCTTCTTGGGAAATAATATCACTTCCTAATATCCCTCAGGGAGTGATTATGTATTTCATTTGAGAGCTATAGCTCTTTGATAGACAAGGATGAGCCTGAGATATAAAAGGTAATGACTATGGCTCTTAAGGTCACCCGATTTGAGGCTGGTGTTTTTTGAGCTTGATCCAACACAGCACAATACATTTTTTAAGTTCCAGACCTATGTCCCTGTTAACCTCTTTACGGTTCAGTATCCCCTCAAAGCCTCATGGAATACAAACCACTGGCTTTATGCATCTATTCTACATTGGCAGAAATAAACTACATGACGTCCAGGGTTTCATCAGAGCCCAGTTCTACTGGCTCCAAGTCCAAGGACTTATCCTTGACTGTGCATTTGTTTCAAATAAACTCCACATATAAAAACAACCGTCAAGAGATGTAATCTAGATGCCTAAAATGCCAGATTCATGAGTTAGTGACTTGGCTCAGTCAGTGAGCTGCAAATTCAGAAAACAAAACAAACAAACAAAAATCTAAATGAAAGAACGCATTTCTAAAGCAAATTGCCTTCCTCATGTCAAAATCCTCATACACATGGAGTCAGACAGAAAACAGAAATAGGTCTATGTGTTATGTGAACTAAACTAAAGTATTTGCTTTTTTTCCTCCTGGTGGAACATTGCCTGAATGAAACGCCCATCCTATTTGATATATGGATTCAAAGCTGAGGCACCACGATGGTGTTTAGGGTCTCCAGTGTATTGGTTTTATCTGCTTGAAGCCTTGGGGTTGAATCGAGCAAAAGGAATCATGACCCTGGATGCTGCCTCTGGGCAGGGGTTCAGGAAAATAGAGATGGAGAAAGGATAAAATGAGAGGATAACTGGTCCATTCCATGATTATTATTATTATTATTATTATTATTGAGAGAGAGCAAGCAAGGGAGGGGCAGAGAGAGAAGGGGAGAGAGAAGGGGAGAGAGAACCCCAAGCAGGCTCCATGCTCAGCACAAAGCCCAACATGGGGCTCAATCCCAGCACCCTGAGATCATGCCCTGAGCCAAAGTCAAGAGTTGGACTTCAACCAACTGAGCCACCCAGGCACTCCTATTCCTTGAATATTACTGAGTGTTATGGACAAGGCACTGCTTTAGGGTTGTGTGTTGACTGTGGTTTGACTCTCATTCCTCCTCATGGACTCTCTTCCAGTGTCCAGTGACACTGGACATTATTTCCTTCCTCGGCTGGTTAAAAGAAAAAAACAACAAAGAGACCAGGAGTCAAGGATGGAACTCGGGCCTATTTTTCTAGAAGCTTCTCCGTGAGCCCCCAGTAACTTCAGAAGCATTTCCTTCACCCGTGGGTTCTAAATTCTTAAGCAGCCTATTCACTGTTAGAGGAGGAGCCCTTTTCTTCTGGAGAACTGGTGATTTGGACCCCCTAAGCAGCTTGAGTCCTGCCCCTGGGTGTGGTGAGGCCTGAGAAAAACAGGACACCAAGAAGACAGCTCATGGGATTATAGAACTTTGTTCCGTAGCCCCCACCACCTGCGGTTTGCTTTTCACAGTTCCAGTTACGTGCCATCAACCATGATCCAGAAGCAGTGACCCTCCTGCTGACATGTCGTCAGAAGGTCAGTAGTAGCCCGACATTAGTTACAGCGCCTACGTCATTCACCGCGCTTCCTCTCATCACATAGGTATTTTATCATCTCACATCATCACAAAAAGAAGGGTGAGTGCTGGACAATAGGCTATTCTGAGACAGACACCAGATTCACATAACTTTCATTACAGTGTATTATTATAATTGTTCTATTTTATCGTCTATTAGTTATCATTGTTAATCCTTATTGCACGGAATTTCTAAATTAAATTTTATCATAGGTATGTATGTATAGTATATGTAGGGTTTGGTTCTATCTGTGGTTTCCAGCACCCACTAGGGGGTCTTAGTATCACCTGAGGATAAGGGGGGAACCCCCGTATAGGATTTATTCTATTGCTGCCAATACTGGGGGCAGCCACAATGGTGAGGGAAGGTGTTATCATCTCATTTAAAGCTGTTCAATTTGTGTGAAGGGACCAGAGGTCACACCTTGTCTACATTCTCAAGACTTACATTTGTAACCTTGGCCTAGCAGAATTGGAGGAAGGAAGTCCAACCCCTATATCATTCAGCTGAAGAAGTAGTGGCTCAGGAGCAGGTTTTGTCTGGGACTGCATATCAAAGCAGATCATTTCGTTGAGCACTTACTATGTGCAGATGGTTAATTTTATGAGTCATCTTTGCTAAAATTGTGGGGTCCAGTTTGGCCAAATATCAGTCTGTATTTGCCCAGAAAGGTATCTTTTTAGATATGGTTAACAGTTAAATTAGCAGACTCTGAGTAAAGCAGATATGTGCCACAATGTGGGTGGGCCTCATCGATGGGTTGAGTTGAAGGCCTTAAGAGGCAAGAGTGAGGTCCCCCCGACAGGGAGGGAATTATGCTTCCAGCCTGCAGCATCAGGTCTTGTTGGCCTTTCCAGCCTGCCAGCCTGCCCTACAGATTCTGAACTTGCCACCTCCCCCAAATTGCGTGAGCAGATCCCTAAAAATAAGTCCCTTTCTCTAGATACATCTTGGTTCCATTTGTCTGCAGAACCCTGACTAAATACATACGAAATGGGAAAGGTGGGGGAGGGCCAGGTGATGAACACCTGGCTTCCAGGCACCTGGGCTCTGCTTCGGGGGCCACCTGACCAGACAAGAAACCAGAGTGGGTGTTCAGTTCATGGCCATGTAATCCATGACATTTTGGGGGAACAAGCACTTGTCTTCTTCACACATTCAGCTTCTAGAGTGAATATTTTATTTTATTTTATTTTTGAAAAATGTTTTACTTTTGAGAGAGAAAGAGACAGCATGAGTGGGGTAGGGGCAGAGAGAGAGGGACACAGAGAATCCGAAACAGGCTCCAGGCTGTCCGCAAAGAGCCCAATGCGGGGCTCGAACTCACAAACCGCAAGATCACGACCTGAGCCAAAGTACGGGACGCTTAGCCAACTGAGCCACTCAGGTGTCCCTGGAGTAGCAATCTTAAAGCACCGTAAGCCAAAACCAAAATTAAATCCACCAAGATGCCTGTGAAGGCACAGTGTTCCTCTTACGGAGGAAATGGCCTCACCAAACTCGGGCCGTGTATTGCTGAAGCCATCCGTCTGCTCTCAGCGCGGTGGCAGGGCCCTGTGTTTCTCAAGTACACACGCCATGTTCCTGCCACATGCTCGAACTCTACATTCTGGGAATTAAGCTGAGGACAATTTCCTCTTCCCTGACAGCAACCGCCAGAGCCTGCTTGCTTTCGTACACGGTATAAACGCAAAGTGGGTGTTTGCAGGAAAGCTGTCTGAATTCTTTGCCCTTTGGCTGTGCAGAGCCAAACAAAAATAAGCAAAATGTGAAATCTCAGCTTTTAACGAACGTTATCAATGCTTACTACCTTCCTTGGGGGCCTTAGGTGGGAGGTGACAAAGTGGGATACATTTTCATCTAAAAATAAATGAGCTGACATTCCACAATGGAAATTACATTAGTTACGACTTCGGCTCCCTTTATTTCTGCTCTCCGTGAGCTTAGTTATACCGAAGAGTAGAACTTGGAGGAAGATATTTGAACGGTTAAGATTTGGAGCACAAAGACAGCTTGCGCTGTGCCCCGGAATTTCTTTCTGGTAGCAGTCTTCTCCCATGCCTGGCGCTGCTACCGGGTCAGCCAGTGGTGATGGAGTCCGTGGTTCAACAGGTTCCCAGAGGATAAAAGGAGACGCTCAAAGCAAGGGGTCGATCGGACTTCATGAGACAGAAGGAACATTTCAACGAGCTAAGAGGTGGCTCAGAGGCTTGCAGAAACCAAAGATCTGGAAGTAAGGGGAGAAGCTGGGTATAAAGCTGAGAATCTGGGATGGGTAGGGATCAAGTGGCCAGTTACAACGCGCCCCGGTCTTCCTGCCTCACCCTGCAGTGTATAAATTTACCATAAAGCACGAGGCTGTCAGGAAAACCGGACAGCTCTTCCTCCGCTTTCCTGTCTTCTCTAGGATTTCCTGCTAGTTGGGCCGCCACCCACCCCGACAGCTACCACGTACCCCCATCCTAGTGCGGTCAATAGGCACGCAAGGCAAATTACTCATGCGTCACTTAGAGTGCGTGCCGGTGGCCTAGCACTGGGGTGGGCAGCTGTGAAAGCCTACTGGCTCCCTGTGACTGACTCCCCCTTTCCTTATTAAAATGTGTTGTTCCCCCTCCAGGGTTCCCCAGGGCCCCAAGGGAAGGCTCACTGTGATTCGTGTGACTTTAAAATGGGAAAAATGGTCCTGTGGTGGAAATGCAGGACCCACTCGGTAAAGTTCATATGGGGGTCTATTTTCAGGAGTTCAAAGGCAGAACAACAATGATGAAGACGTGGTCGTCAGGACATGGCAGCCAGGAAACCTATGTATCTCATTCTTTTTTTTTTTTTAATTTCTTTTTAATGTTTATTGTTTTGAGAGACAGAATGAGACTGGGCGAAGGGCAGAGAGCGAGGGAGACACGTAATCTGAAGCAGGCTCCAGGCTCTGAGCTGTCAGCACAGAGACCAACTGGGGTTCGAACTCACGAACTGCGAGATCATGACCTGAGCTGAAGTTGGACGCTTACTGACTGAGCCATTCAGGTGCCCCTGTATCTCATTCTTAAGACACTGGTGAGAAGACGCTGCAGAGTTGCTAAATGTGGCATATATATTTGGCTTTAAACACCTCAGAGCCAACCCCAAAGGGACCGTGTCATAAGTTATGTGGTTGCGGGAGGGTGGGCGCCATGGAAGTACTGTTGCTCTCAGAATAGAGATTAGAGAAACCCTCGTGGTCCCACTACACACATGCCCTCCCCACCCCCACCCCAGCTGCCTCTGAGGAGTAGAGGGAACCACCTTTTCTAACACCCTTACAATCCAAGTGTCAACAGTCTGTAAAGGCTGGGGTTATGGGGGTATGGTGACAGACAATAGTCCCTGCCCTCCAGAATTTTACGCTTTACTAAGAAGGGGGAATCTGCTCTGATTTAATGGGTAGAGGAGATTGAATGGATGGCCTTGGATGGGCACTTTGAGGGGAGAGACATTTGTCACATTGTAAGTCGGGCTTTACACTGTATTTACACAGTACTCTGCACCGAGACCTGTGACCTGTCCGGTATGTCCCTTCTGAAAACCATGAAGTGGTTGGAAAAAAGGACATACAGAAGAGGTCAATTATACCTGTTTTGGGGTTACAGTAATTCATACTTACAGGAAAAGGTGAAACTCAGGAAACAAAATCGCGGCTCTCCTGTGCAGCATGGGGGAAGGGGCACTGACCCAGAGGAGCGGGCTCATGGGGAAGAGAAGGGAAAGGTGGAGCTCCAGGAGAGAAGAGACGCCTCCCCTGGACTAATGAGAGGAGCTTCAGCAGAAGAAAACACCGGAAACGTGCCCTGGAGAGGCAGAGGACACATTCCTTCAGTAGGAACAGCGGGGACACCTTTCTAGGGGAAAGGGGAGAGGAAAACAGGGCAAGAACTGATTCTTGCCATCTGGTAGAACTGATTCTACAGAACTCTTTCAAGTGAGTGGCATAGAATTTCCTCCATCGCAAGGTGCTTTTTGCAACAGGACCTACAAGCCCTTCTTTTGAGTTTTGTGAGATTTCTTTGTTTTTATTTTCATTCGTTTGGTTTTGCCCCCAGATAGCTGGCTTAGGTGAATACGGATACGAAAATTGTTAGTGTGCTCTAGTCGTGGATTTAGAATACCCTGAATCAGAAGTGACGGCCGTGGGTGCCTGGGTGACTCGGTTAAGCATCCACTCTTGATTTCCGTTCAGGTCATGATCTCATGGTTCATGGGTTCAAGCCCTGCCTCAGGCTCTGTGCTGACAGTACGGAGTCTCTTGGGATTCTTTCTCTCTCCCTCTTTCTCTGTTCCTCCCCACCTTGTGCTTGCTCTCTCTCAAAATAAATAAATAAACAACCACAACAAAAAGAGGTGAGAGCCAGCCTCTGGATGTCGATGTCGGCTGGGTATCACAACCAGGACAACCAAAATTTCATGTTACAGATAAATCCAGTTCCCTCCTTGGCCCCTTCTCCCACCAGCCTCTAGAAGGAACAAGCAGCAACCAGTAAGCTCAGCAATCCTGTACCAGTCGCTGCCTTGCTGTTTCCCCCAGAAGGCTGGTGAGGTACCGTCTTCCCCAGAAAGGATAACATGGCACTCCTTTCAAACACAAAGAACCATGCCTTCTTCCCTCTTCCTTGTCCGAGCTTTCCAGGGGAATTCCAGTTTTACCCCAGCAAGTCTACTGGAAACTTCACCCATCCTCATTTCTTCTCATGATTACCGTTATTCACACCAGAGCACACACTTGACACCCCTCATTTTGGAGCCATCTCACTACAAGCTCGCCTTTGGTCACGTCAGTCTATTTTTAATCATTGTAGGGCTTATGTCTCATGCATTCATTTATTTACAAGTTTATTGTCTATCTTAGAATATAAGGGCCATGAGAGCAATGACTTGTCCTGTTGACTACTGTATTTTTCATGTTTAGAATAGTGTTTGACATGTAATAGATATGCCAAATCATTTATTATTGTTAAAAATAGAGGGTAGAATCAATTACAAAGCAAGAACTTGGGGAACAAAAATATTCTAGTATTAATATGAAAATAGTTTTTACCTCACAGACTCAGAGATACCCCC
>NW_026058385.1:0-8945 GCF_023721935.1 Panthera uncia
CACCGTGACCTCGCCGCCGCTCTCGCTCTCGCTGTGACTCGCGCTTTCCGCTTGCTCCGCTGGGCGGTTCCCGGCTTCCCCAGACAATGAAAGGCCACCGGGGTCAGCTCGGGCTGCCCGCTCCCTCTGCCTGCCAGGCGGCCGCATATGTCACCGGAGGGGCGACCGCGTGGCCGTGGGGTTCAGAGTGTCCCCAGCCGCTCTGGGCTCCCCGACAAAGACGGGGGCGGGGCGGGAGGCGGAGTTTCAGGCCCCTGTGACTCGCCCAGGGGCAGAAAGCATGGAAGATCTGCTGAAGTGGGATCATGCGCAGATATAAGTCCCGGAGCACGTGGGACCAGGACCCTGACCTGTCTTCCAGGAGCCCCCAGTATGTGGGGAGCAGGCAGGCCCAGAAGCGAGTCCTAGCTGAAGCCGCAAGTGCAGCCTGCTTTGAGAGACTAGGCTGGGGTCCAGACGCTGGGAGAAGTCCTGGGGGCAGGAATGTGAGCCCAGCTGAAGGGACTGGCAGGGCTACCCGCGTGCAACCAAGGAGAAGGCCTGTGAAGGCAACAGCTTCGCGAAGGTCCAAGGGAGAGGGACCTTGGAGGAGGCTCAGTTTGGTTATAGTTTAAGGAAAAGGGAATCATGGGCAACATTAACCCACATCAGCCATAAACCCCAATGAGCACCTCCGTCAGCCAGCCCAGGAATGTTAGAGAAGGAGGCAGGAGTGTGGATCCCAAGACACGGAAAGGATGCATCCACTGGGACCATCTAGTTCAAGGCAAGGCCTGAAAATTGCCAAGAAACCACCAAGGTGTATTTGTCAGTAGAGGTGACCATATGCTGTCCCAACAAAGTGACTCAAATCTTAAATTCTGAGCACAACAGAGGTTTGTTTCTCTCTCACACATGGGACACTTCAGATCCTGGCAATTCTCCAAACAGTGACCGTCCAGGTAGCTGTCGGCTATCCAAGCTACACTCGTTCTGTGGCTCTTTCTCCACCCAAGACCTGGTCATCGTGGTAGGGAAGAGGGACCTGGAGAATTGAATTGATCAGAAAATGCCTCCCCTTGAGCGTAACAGGTGACCCTCTGCTCACAGTGCACTGCCAGACCCAGTCATGGGACTCCATTGACTGTGAGGGACCAGAGGTGTATCTCCCACAGGCCGGGAAGGCCAGGAGAACCACATGGGGTCAGTGTTAGGGGTCTCTGGTACCAAAGGGCCTGAACCCCAAGGACCATCTCTGCCTCCACTCTGTTTTGGTGGGAGGCTGGCTTGTTATCCAAGTTAACAAGCTGCCCAAGTCAGCTGTCAATTGAATAATTACAAAGCCTTGTGATTGTCTTAGAAGCCACATTAACAAAGTTTTCTGTGAAAGATTTGCTGAATCCACCCTCAAACAAACCACCTCTCTCCCTGTGAGGTCCCTGTTCAAAATGCATGCACTAGGGTGGTAAGCAAAGGATTTAGCATGAGAGTGAACTGCAAAGGTTCACAGCTGTCCTCGAAACTTCCCCTTCCGCATTGGTATATGGACCTCCTACCCTTACAGGAGTGGGCACGTGACCCAGGGCTGTCCAGAGCTCTGACTCCCCAGCCACAGGAATCAGTCCTGGGCATACAACCCCAGGGGAAGAGCACTCAGAGAAGCCTCAAGGACTTTGTCTTGAGCTTTCTGCTCTAAAAGCTCTAGCTTGTCTAAACTTGGCGATGTTGATCATCAGCTTGCCACAAAGTGGGGGAAGCTGGCCTGAAGGAGAGCCAGAAAGGGGGAAAAAACAGAAGAGAATTATGGAGAGTGTGTGTGTGTGTGTGTGTGTGTGTAAGAGAGAGACCCAGAGAGGCAGAGTTTGAAACTGAGATAGACTGTAGATAGACACAATTTGAGATCCTGGATCCAACCATGCCTGAATCTAACAACCCAGTTACAAGCCACTAAATTCCCTTTTTCTGTTGCAGCTAATTTGGACTATACCTTTAAGCAATTACAAATGGAAAAAAAATCCTGAATAATACAATCATTAAATGGCTTTTGTCTGCAAACCCCAACACAGAATTCTTTTAAACTGGGCTGTACCACTAGAGTCCCTCCTTCTGCAAAGGCTGGGATTTGAGGGGCCCCCTTTTCTCTAAAGCCAACTTGTTAGTGAAGAACACAGGTTAGCTGGCCCCGGTGTGGAAGCAGGAAAAACAGACCTTTCTATTAGGGATGTGTCTATCCCTGGGATTTCCCTCTTGTGCCCAGTCTTAACCTTTCCCTCAGTCTCATGACCTGAGGTTCTAGAAGTCAGAATGTGACAGAATGAGGTGTCTCCAGGATGACTAGAGAGCCCCATCTTCTCTGGTGTGGGGTGCACAGGGATCAGTTGAGTGAACCTCTTCTCCTCCCCTATAGAGAACACGCGGTGACCAGTACCCTACTACAGGGTCAGAGTGCTAGTAAGGAACAGGGTTTGGGGAACAGAGACCTCAAGTGAGCTTGGGTGCTGGGTATTTCCTAGAAGGCCACAGGAAATTATGGTATACCCGCGTGAGGGTTCCTGGGCCCTCTGGAGCACATACAGCTTCTCTCTTCAGGGCTGTAGAATCTAGCTCCTCTGGCTTGGTCTTCCCACATCTGCTCTCTGCACATCTGCTGCCTTGTGGCCTATCCTGGCTGCCCTGGGCCTGCAACCTCAGCCCCCAAACCTGCAGACTTCAGGTTGAAAGACCCAACCACAGAGCTCAAGGTCTAGGAGGTAATATTGCCAGATGAAAGACAGAACACCCAGGGAATGTTTGGGACATGCTATACTAAAACTTCATTCATCGTTTCTTTGAAAATCAAATATAACTTTACTTTTATTTGCTAAACCTGACAACAGTAGTGGGAGGAAGCCGCTGAAGGGAGAGTGGCTAAGGTAAATGGGAGATCCCAAGCTTGCCTCTTGCCAGCTGTTTCCTGGGGTATACCCCTGCCTGCCCCATGCCACAGATAATTCAGGCTCTAAAGCAGTCCTGAGGCCAGCAGCACCCCGCTACCCTTGGGGGGACTGTGAATGGCTGCAGAGGCATCCAGGGCAAATCTCAAGATAGAGAAGCAAAATAGAGAAGAGGTGCCTAGCTGTCCCACCCACATTCCCCGCCCTGGTCACCTGCCAGCCCCTTCAGACCAGGACTCCAAGATTCTTTCCCATGCCAGGCATCCACTCTGGGCAATGGTGTGTGGAACCTCACACCAACCCTGGGGGTATTAAAGCACTGAGGTATGTCTCTAACCTTGTCCTGTGACTATCTCTCCATGAAAAGATGATGAACACTCACTCCCTCTTGCCCTTGCCCACGATCCCTGTAAAGGCTCCAGGGAAAACCAGTATACTACTGATGGCCCTGGGAACCAGGGCTGGTGACCCACACAGCTGGCCCAGCTAGGCCAGCAGCGCATACTCTGTGCCTCCCTGAACCTCCATCCCCATTGTGGTTGCACAATCCATCAGGAGGTGTAGCCTGCAGCAGCTTGAAGGTCTAGTCCCTGAAGCCTGGGCAGGCCCATATCCGGGAGGGCGGAGGCTGCATGTTCAGCTCCATCACTGCTCTAAGTGCCCTGCAGGGTAGTGACTATTAAAAAGGGCTCCTTGGTTTCTTTCCTAAACTGGTAACATTTTCACCTGAGGTGAAATAGAGGGGCCCCACAGACACATGGAGCGGCAGCTGCCCTTGGCCGTGCCTCTCTGAAATGAGTCTCCTGGGTTTCACACCTCAGTCTGGCAGGTGCCTGGGGGAATGACAGACACTGCCCCACCTTGAACTCCTGCCACCTGATTACAGCCCCACAAAAGTCTGGCCCAGAGGGTGGGAAGGGCCTCCGGGCCTGAATTCCCTGCAAGAATTAGACACAAGCCACACAAGGTGTTTGATAAACACAGTCGGCTAAGCTCTAAACTGATGCCTGTACAGTGGGAGCCCCACAAACACAACTCCTTTTTTTTTCCAGTGTTTGCCAAACATCAGATTGTGACCCACTAATATGTGGCCATAAGCTTAGTGGGAGGTGATCAGTAGAAAATGGGAGCATGTTATTCACAGAATGTGTCACACTTAGGTTGAGAGTTTTGTAAAAATGGTATCATATATATACATATATGTGTGTATGTATGCATCTATGCATGGATGCACATATATGCAGAAAAATGTTGAGTGTATCACATGTGGGGTGAATGTGTCACACATAGGATGAGTGCTTTGATGAAAATTGTATCTCTTATAGGTATATGTATGTATATATGCATATGCACGTACATGCATATATACATATACGTGTGTATACATGTGTGTGTACATGTTACCATGTAAGTTGTACCATCTGAGTCATAGCCAAAGAAGTTTGAGAAACTCTTGCATTCTGTTTATCTAAAAAGAAAGAGAAACTAACAAGCCAAAGTTCCCTTGGCTTCTCAGGAAACGGGTGCCAGACATTTTTAGGGCAGACTCTGATGGTCAAGGGGTGGAGATTGTGCCCCTCACCTGCCACAGGCATTGAGTGGCATGTCCGCATCACCTGTGACATCCAGGAAAGAGCTTGGACTTGGAAGACTGAAAACCTTGGCACGTACCCCAGCTTCTCTGATCCCTCATGTCCCTTACCTGAGTTATGTGCCTTTTGAGGCCATTTTGAGATTAAGCTTGGTATCACAGCAAAGGGTGCTCAGTGTGGCCCTGAAGAGACTCTTCCTTCTTACTGTCAACCGAGGTTTCTAAATTTCAGAGAAAACCCAAAGTGTCCCCAGTGGCCTTTCTAGTGACAAAGGCTCCTTAGAACCAGCCCCACCCTCTAGCCTACAACTCACAAAGGAACAAAGTGTGGACTGAAAACTTGAAAGAAGCAACAACACACGCACACGTACCCGCCCCATCCCTCAGAGTGCGTAAGATATACACAGGAAGGAAGTGGCCTGGGTGATTCAAAGAGGCAGAGCTTCGATGTCTCAAGGAAAGGCATATTTTCCGACAAGCCCGCCCTGACTGTGGTTTTGAACGAGATTTCAGACGTAGCTTTGGCCAGTCCCCCCCTGCCCTGACCCCCTGCAGGACTGTAGCGTCTGCTGTCTAGACACAACAGTGAGGGTGGACCCCGTGCAGGAAGGCACCCTGCAGGCTGCTGCTGGATGGCGTTTGGGTTGGAACCAGGCAGGCGAGCGAAGGCCGGTGCTGTGGTCCTGGGCAGGGAGGCGTGGGCGGTTGCCCGGCCTGCGGGGCTGGGGCGGGAGAAGCCTGTTACTCTGTGTGTTCCCAGCTACTGACTCACCAGCAAACCTGTTTTTGATTTCTGGTTGTAACCAGCTTCAGGCCCCTGCAGAGCCAGCCCTGTGGAACCAGGGTAGCTCTGAGCACGTCACTCCCTAACTCCAAAGTCCCTTCCATGCTCCTGTGACGCTTGATGGCTTACCCACAGGACCCAGCCTGCCCCAGCCAGCGGCCTCCCCTGCTTTCCAACCCCTCCAACCCCCAAGTTCAGGTTCAGTCAGGGGCAAGCTCCCTGACTTTTACCTTCCTTGGTCTGTGCTGTTTGTGGTCAGTCCTTCCTTCCCATCCACCTTCCATGTCCTGCTCATCGCCAGAGCCCAGCTCAACGCCACGTCCTCTGTGTGCCTTCTCAACCTTTCTCTTGCTGTCACCGATCCGGCATTTTACCATGTCAGTGGCTACATGTCCAGCTCTGTGAGCCTGAGCAAATCAGTTAAATCTCTGTGCCTCCTTCCCCCATCTGGAGAATGGGGATAATCAGAGCTGCCAGCTGAGACGAGATCACAGCTGTGAAACGTGAGCCTGGCACACAATACCACCGGCTCTGTCAGTGTCATGGGCACCGTGTATACCCAGCGTCATGATGACAGTAGGTGTTTCATCCTTTGCTGATGGTCATCTCTCTGGAGTAGGACTGGTAGATTCTTCTGCCATCATCCCTCTACAGAATCTTTCCAGTATACAGCAGGTGCTCAAAAAAGAAAAGTGAGGGGCTGTACTCCCAACCATCTGGGGTCAGGAGGCTCTGCATGGTGGAAGGCACCTGAGAGCCAGAGCATGGCAAAAAGCAACGCTGCCCAAGGGACAGGAACAGTAAGGGGGTGGCCATGCTGAGGCTGCCAGGGACTGGCCAGGGGCCAACTTCCGCTGCTTGGACCCCAGGACGTCAGCAGGAGTCTATCCTCCTCCAACCACACAGGGCAGGGTTGCATCCAGACCAAGGGCCAGGAAGACCTTGCAGGCTGAGCGCCCAGTGTGGGTGTGTCTTTGAGTCGACATTCACCAGAACTTCCAAAGTCTCTGCAGTCTGAGCTCACAGGCTGGATGAGGGAAGAAGGAACGGGGGCGGGGGGGGGGGGGCATCCCACAGCCCTGCATTGTGCTCAGGCGGAGGGAGACCTTGCGAGGACCTCAGTTTCGGTCTGGCGAGGGGTCATTGGGTCCCTTAGTGGTCTAAGGAGACAGGTGGCCTCAATACATCAGTTCAGGGAGAGGAGAGGCTGGTTCATAGGCTGGGCCCTATCCCAGGTCATGGAGGCATTGAATCACAAGAAGCTAGGACACCACCAGCAGTGAGGCCAGATGCCCATGGGGGCTGTCCTCTGGCTTCTACACGGACAGCCCTCTGATGAAGTACAGAGAGAAAGAGAGAGTAGAGTGGCCCAAACTGTTCACATGATGTCCTACTGATGCTGATGGCATGGTTGCTGGGGGTCACTTTGAATTTCCAGGCAGAGGCTCCTGTTCCTCAATCCAGACACATTGTTCTTCAGAATTTCAGGACAGAGATTCTGGCTGAGGGTTTCCTGGCTATTCTCAGGCCAGATAAACAGAGAGGCCTGCAGGACTAAGGCCTTGAGGGTACCAGGCACAAGCAGACAGCAAGGCTGGCCTTGGACAGATTCACCCAGCTTTGGGGCCTAAGGAAAGAGGTGCCTTTGACAGAAGTGTTACGAAGGTGAATCTCAATGGAGTAAACCCAGAGGATCATGTTTCCATGGTGATCGTTAAGTGCAGGACCTGATCACCTGCCCTGGGCGTGCGCAGCAGCCTAAGACCTGAAACTCAGAGCAGTCTAGAGCTCACATGGCCCCCCACTACATGGGCCTTCTTGGCCTCTGTGCTGCTGGGCATTAACGCAGGATCCCCTGGTCCACTATCTCTCCACTCTCCTGGCCACCTCCTCTCCCCTCACGCCTCCTCCTCTCTGAGAAGTGAGAGGCAGCAGACAAATTCTGAGGCCTCTGCCTGCCTGCCCAGTGCACAGAGCTTTCTCTCCTGTCCCAAGAGCAGGAGGTCCCTCCTTGGGGTATGACCCATCCTCCACTGGGGCACCTATTTTCCCCACCATCCACTCAGGGACATTGCTCCCTGGTTCTCCCTCCTCTGCATCATCAATTTTTCATTCCTACCAGATCACTCCTGTCAGCAGACCATGTTGTCATTATTTCCACTTTTAAATCAATGCTGTCTTCTCCTGTCACCTAGGGTGGAGGAGCAGAGGCCAGACTTATTCTCCATCCTGAAGTTATAACACAACCAGACAAACTAGGTAAGCAACTGGACGTCAGATGAGGAAGAACAGTGGTCCCTGGGAGGTGGAAAAGAGATGAGGTAAGCCCTACTATAGGCCACTCCCTGCCTGAGAGCATTCAAGGGTACAGAGCAGACGGGGGAACCTGGCAGAATAGAGAGGACTCCCTGAGTTCAGGACATGGGGCTGGAAGTCCAGGGAGCAAGACAACTAGAGTGTTCAGGACAGAGGACCGAAAAGGAGACTGCTGCCAATTGTGAGCCCTGGCGATCTGCAGGAGGTCTGCCTAAGAATTCAGCACAAGCCTGTGAAGCCCTACCTAACGGAGTAGAGAGCTGTGCCTGGTGCCCTCCCAGGGTTCCCACCAGCCAGACTGGAACCTTAGGACTCACTAAGCATAGGGCAGAGTACTCAGAGATTAGCCTGGACTGAGCACTGCTCCAAACCCACCTGACACATCATAAAAGCAAGACCCAGAAAGGTCCAATGACTTCTCAGCAAGTCATTTCTGTAATTGCGTCACAGAAATGAGCTCAAGAATTTTTGCAAGAATAAAAAAATATCAAGCATCAACATGCTAAAAGTCACAGTAGTTGGCAGCCAATTACAATGACCTTGCATTGTAGCAAGAAAACACATCCCCTAAAGAAGAGAACCAGGTCTAGTCCAGGTGACCCGCACAGAGCTTTTTGTGTAGGTCAGAAGCAGCATCTGCCTGGGAAGCAGCCCATCCCCCTCATCAGAGAATTAGCTCCACACAAGAGCATGAGGACAAAGGGTGGGAGTGGGGAGGAGGTTATTAAATACAGAAAAGAGCCAAGGGAAAAAAAAATTCTCATTTCGACATCCTCTTCCAGGAACATTTCTTTTTCAGCAAAAGTGCATGAAAGGGTTTTCATACTTGCTCTAATCTCAGTCTTCTTTTCTATTTTCCTCCTTATAGTGAAATATAATATATACCCAGAAAATGTTTAGAATATAAATATTAACTTAGCAAGTTATTGCAAAGCAAATCCCTTTGTAGCTACCACTCAGATCAGATGCATCCTAATCCCGGCCCCCTCCTCGGATTTCTGCCACCTGGCATTCCCAGGAAGATTAATACTTGAACCTGAATCGTAGTTTGCCACAGAAGCAGGCACGCTTAAATGGTGAGGGTGAGATCTTCATGTCTGTGAAATGTGTGTCAATGGAATCATCCAGAGTGTGTATGGTTTTAGATCCAGCTTCTTTTTTTTTTTTAATTTTTTTTTCAACGTTTTTTTATTTATTTTTGGGACAGAGAGAGACAGAGCATGAACGGGGGAGGGGCAGAGAGAGAGGGAGACACAGAATCGGAAACAGGCTCCAGGCTCTGAGCCATCAGCCCAGAGCCTGACGCGGGGCTCGCGGTCCGTGAGTTCGAGCCCCGCGTCAG
>NW_026058385.1:9045-36878 GCF_023721935.1 Panthera uncia
AATTTTTTTTTCAACGTTTTTTTATTTATTTTTGGGACAGAGAGAGACAGAGCATGAACGGGGGAGGGGCAGAGAGAGAGGGAGACACAGAATCGGAAACAGGCTCCAGGCTCTGAGCCATCAGCCCAGAGCCTGACGCGGGGCTCGAACTCACGGACCGCGAGATCGTGACCTGGCTGAAGTTGGACGCTTAACCGACTGCGCCACCCAGGCGCCCCAGATCCAGCTTCTTAAATACTATAGACTGGGTGACTCAAACAACAAATGCTTATTCGTACACTTTTGAAGGTGGAAATTCTGGGACCAGGGTGCCAGTGTGGTCGGGGTCTGGTGAAAGCGATCTTCCTGATTTATAGATGGGTGTCTTCTTCCTGTGTCCTCACATGGCAGAGGGAGGGAGAGGAAGGAAAAGCAAGATTTTTTTTCATTTTGTATTAAGGCACTAATCCCACATGAGGGCTCCGCTCTTATGACCTAATCACGTCCCAAAGGTCTCATCTCCAAATACTATCACATTGGGAACTGGGGTTTTAACATACAGATTTCGGGTACAAAACCAGTGAGTCCACAGCAGGTGCTATGATCAAATATTGCTAAGAACATATTTGCATGTGCATTTGGCCACAAAACACATGCGTACTAGTAGGTATATAGCCCCTAGTAGAATTGCAGTCTCGTGGGTGTGCAAATCTTCAGCTTTAGGAGACACTGCCACACCATTCTCCAAAGTGATTATACCTCCAGCAGTGTTATGAGTTTCTGGGACTTCACATACTTACCAACACCTGGTACTATCAGTCTTGTTGGTGTATGGAGCTAACTCACTGTGATTTTAATTTGCAGGTGAACGAACATTTATATGTTTACTGTCCATTTGGATATCCTCTCTTTTGAAGTGCCTGTTCAAACATTTTGCTCATTTTTCCATTTTACTCCCTGCTCTCTTCTTATTGATTTTCCAGGTGTACTTTATATATTCTGGCTATGAGCCTTTGCCGTTATATATATTGCAAATATCTTCTTCCACTCTCTGACTTAATGTTTTACTCTCTTAATAGTATCATTTGATAAAGAAAAGTTTCTTAATTCTAATGAATTAAAATAATCCAACATTTCCTTTACCATTAGTGCTCTTTGGATCTTGTTTAAGAAACCTTTCTCTAAGCCAAGATCATGAAGCTATTCTTCTATATTTTCTTCTGCAACTATCTTGTTTGGTTTTCATCTTTTTAAAAATTTTGTTAAAATATGGGCCCCCTGGTGGCTCAGTTAGTTAAGTATCCAATTCTTGATTTCGGCCTAGATCATGATCTCATGGTTCACGGGATAAAGCCCCACGGCAGGTTCTGCACCAACAGCAGGGAACCTGACTGGGATTCTCTCTTTCCCTCTCTCTCTGTCCCTCCTCTAAGTTCTTTCTCTATATAAATAAATAAATAAATAAATAAATAAATAAATAAAATTGCATTACAGTATACATAACATAAAATTTACCACTTAAGTCATTTTTAAGTGTACAGTTCAGTGGTGTTAGGTTCATTCACATTGTTCAGCAACCTACACATGCCTCATATAATGAAATTATATAGTATTTGTCTTTTTGTGGCTAGCTTATTCCACTTAGCATAATGTTCTCAAGTTTCATCCATGTTATAGCATATGACAGGATTTGCTTTTTTTTAAGACAATAATATCCCCCTGTATGTATATACCACATTTTCTTTTTTTTAATGTTTTTTTAAATTTATTTTGAGAGAGAGAGAGAGAGAGAGAGAGAGAGAGAGAGAGACCAAGCGGAGGAGGAGCAGAGAGAGAGAGGAGAGAGAGAATTCCAAGCAGGCTCCACACTGTCAGTGGGGCTGGAACTCAGGAACCATGAGATCATGACCTGAGCCCAAACCAAGAGTCAGATGCTTAACTGACTAAGCCACCCAGGCATCCTGTATACCACATTTTTTCCTTATCCATGCATCTGTCAGTGGACATTTAGGTTGCTTCTAACCCTTGGCTATTGTGAATAATATACTACAATGAATGTGGATGTGCAGATACCTCTTTCAGATCCTGTTTTCAATTCTTTTGGATATATCCCGAAGCTGGATCATATAGTAATAGGGTAATTCTTTTCTCAATTTTTTGAGGAACCACCATACCATTTTCCACAGTGACTGCACCATTTTACATTCCCATCGACAGTGCACAAGAGTTCCAATTTCTCCATGTCCTCACCAACACTTGTTTTTTCTGTTTTCTTGATAGTGTCCATCCTAACAGGTATGAGTTCATCTCTCATTGTGGCTTTTATTTGAAATTCCCTGATGGTTAGTGATGGCATTCCATAGGTTGCCATTTCATTCCATTGTGTTTTTTTTTCCCTTTGCTGTGCAGAAGTTTCTAAGTTTGATGCAGTCCCATTTGTCTATTTTTGCTTTTGTTGTCTATACTTTTGGCATCATACCCAATAAATCATTGCCAATCCAATGTCATGAAGTTTTTCCCCTATTTTTCTAGGAGTTAGTTGTATAGTTTTACAACTTTACCTAGTCTTACATTTAGGTCTTTAATTCATTTCTAGTTAATTTTTGTATATGGTGTGAGGTAAGGGTCCACCTTCATTCTTTTGCATGTGGATATCCAGTTTTCCCAACACAATTTTTTGAACTGATTATCCCTTCCCCCATTGTGTGTAACTTTAGCACTGTTACCAGAGATCACCTGACCCTATACATGAGGGTTTATTTGAGGGGATCTCCATTGTGTTCCATTGGTCTATATGTCTGTCTTCATGCCAATACCATACTGTTTTTATTTCTGTGGCTTTGTAATGTTTCAAAATCAGGAAGTATGAGACCTCCAGCTTTGTTTTTATTATTCAATAGTGTTTTTGCTATTCAAGGGTCTTTAGAGATTCCATGTGAATTTTAGGATTTTTTTCTATTTCTGAAATAGGGATTTTGACAGCAATTGTGTCAGAATTTTGATAGTATTTGCAATGAATCTGTAGATTGCTTTGAGTAGATTTAAGAGTCTGTAGATTGTTAAAATGGACATTTTAACAATATCAAGTCTTCCAGTCCATGAATATAGGATGTCTTGCCATTTGTTTATTTTCTAATTTCTTTAAATAATGTTTTATAGTTTTTAGTGTACAAGCTTTCCACCTCCTTGGTTAAGTCATTATTTTTGAGACTAATGTAAATGAGATTGTTTTCCTCATTTCCTTTTTGGATTGTTCATTGTTAGTGTATAGAAATGCAGCAGAAATGTATAGAATGATTGGTGTGTGTTGGCTTTGTATCATTCCACTTTGCTGAATTCATTAATTAGTTCTAAAGGGTGTTTTTTTTGTGTGCATGTGGAATCTTTAGGATTTTTTACATAAAAAGATCATGCCATCTGCAAACAGAGATAATTTTACCTCTTCCTTTTCAAACTAGATTGCCTTTTATTTCTTTTCCTTGCCTAATTTTCCTGGCTAGAACCTCCAGTACAATATTGAATAGAAGTGCCTAGAGCAGATTTCCTTGTTTTGTTCCTAATCATAGGAGAAAAGCATCCAGTCTTTCACTATTAAGAATGATGCTAGCTGTGTGGGTGTGTCATAGATGCCTTTATCAGGTTGAGGAAGTTCCCTTCTGTTCCTACTTCATTGAATGTTTATTCATGAAAGGGTGTAGAATTTTGGCATATGATTTTTGAGATGTTCATGTGCCTTTGATTTTTAGTCAATTAATATGATGCATATTCATGAATTTTCAGACATTAAACCAACCTTGCATCCCTGAAATAAATCTCAGTTGGTCTTGGGTATATAATTCTTTTTAAATGTTACTAAATTTGAACCCAATATATATAGGCTTATTTTTGAACTATCTATTCTATTACATTGATCTATTTTTTAAACCTTTATTCCAATACTATACTGTTTTAATTACTACGTCATTAAAATAAGTCTTGGATTCATGTAATAGAATTCCTTCAATCCTGCTCTTATTTTACAAAACTTGTTGTCTAATCTAGTTCCTTTACATTTAATTTTAGAATCCATTTGCCCATATCTATAATAAAGCCTGTTGAGAGTTTAATTGGGATTTTACCAAACCTATAAATAAATTTGTTGAGAATTGCAATCTTAACATTATTGAATCTTCCAATCCATAAACATCGTGCAACTCTCTTTTTAGGTCTTCATTAACTTATTTCATCAATATTCTGTAGTTTTCAGTGTTCAAATCATGCATGTATTTAGGCACATTTACATTTAAGTACTTCATCTTTTTTTTTTTTTTGCACTTTTTGAAATGGTAACTTGAAAAACATTTAGTTCCAATTGTACAGTGCTAGTATACAATATAATTGTAATATAATCAAATACAATACAGAAATACAATTGATTTTGTATATTGAACAAGTATCTATACCCTAGGTAAACTCCTATATTAATTCTAGAAGGTTTTGTTTCTTGTTTTTGTTTTTGTCTTTTGTAGATACCTTGGATTTTTTCTACATATTCAGTCATTCATCTGCAAATAAAGGCAAATTCTTCTTTTCCAACTTATATGTCTTTCCTTTCTTTTATTTTTTTCTTTCTTTTTTCTTTTTCTTTTCTGTTGTTGTTGTTGTTGCTGCTGCCATAAGTACACTGGCTGGAACTTCCAGTGCATTATTGAATAGGAGTAGTAAGGGAACACATCATTGCTGTGGTTTTGATCCTAGGTTATATGCATTCAGTTTTTCACAATTAAATATTGCTAGCTTTGGGTTGTTTGGTTTGTTTGTTTTTTTACATGCCCTTTTTCATGTTAAGAAATGCCCTATTTATTCCTTGTTTATTGAGAATTTGATTTTTTATCATAAATGGACGCTGAATACTGGAAAGTACTTCTTATACTTTTATTGAGTGGATCATATGGTTTTCTTTTATTTATTTATTTATTTGTTTATTTTTGGTTTTCTTTTTTTAAAGAACTTGTTAATAAGGTGAATTCTATTGACCAAACCTCAAATGTTGATTCAGCTCTGCATTCCGGGGATAAACTCTTCTAGGTTGTGATGTATTGTCGTCTTTATACATGCTGGATTCAATTCATTAACATTTTATTGATGATTGTTGTCTCTATAATCATGAGGGATATCAGCCTGTAGTTTCTTCTTCTTGTACTGCTTCTGTTTCAATGTGGTATCAGTGTAATATTGGACTCATAAAATGAGTTGGGAAATATTGCCTCCTAAACAGCTTTTGAACAACATTATGTAGAATTGGTATTATTTCTTCCTTAAATATTTAGTAGAATTCATCAACAAGCACATCTGAGCATGAAGTTTTCTTTATTGGAAGGTTTTTTTTCTTTGTTTTCAACAATTTGAATATGACACATATAACAGTGGTTTCATTTCTTTTTCTTGCCTTTTCTTTTCTCCTTTCTTTTCCTTTCCTTTCCTTTCCTTTCCCCTATCTTTCTCTTCCACCTTTCTTTCTTTCTACTTATTTGGTATTCTCTAAGCTTCTCAGATCTATGGTTTGGTATCTGTCATTAATTTTGGAAAAATATCAGCCAATATTTTTCAAATATTTCTTCTCTTCTATTCTCTTTCTCTTCTTCTTTTAGGATACCATTAATGTATGTTAGACAATTTGGTATTGTCCCATAGTTCTTGATGCACTGTTTCATTTTGCTTTGTTCCTCTTGTTTTCTCTTTATATTTTTATTGACTTACTTTAAACTTCATCTTGATTCTTACCTTGGCTGTATCTCCTCTACTGATGAGCCATTTAGAGCCATTCTTCATTTTGGTTACTGTGGTTTTCATTTCTGGTATTTCCATCCATTCTTACACATAGTTTTCATTTCTCTGCTAAAATTATCCATCTGATCTTAAGTGTAGCTAGTTTTTCCTTAAGAGCTTCTAACGTATTAATCATTGTTAGTTTAAATTCCTTATGGGATAGTTCCAACATCTTCATCATATCTGTTTGGTCTGTTGATTGCTTTCTCTCTTGGGATTGTATTTTTTTTCTTGCTTTTTCCATATGGTTTGTAACTTTTTGTTAAAATACAGACATTAGACAGTAAAAGCTGAGATAAATACATTTTATGATTGGAAATGAGCACATCTTTCCTTCTGAAAGAGGCTTCTGCTAGGGTTCTTTTAATTTAGTCAGGAGTCGGGCTAGGTTTGAGGTTTACTGTTGCCATTGTTGCCTTCATGGCATAATAGACTTTAAATTCTTCTAGTGATACCTTGTGTTTAGAGTGGGGGCTATTTTGCTGAAGTTTGACTTCACTGTCTGCTCCACCCTCAGCACTGAATTTTCAGTACTGCACTTCAGAGGCCTCTGCCTCTTGGGATGGCTTCCCCAACAGTATTCCACTGTTATTTTGACTTGGTGTTTCTCAGCATGGGGAAGGGGAGGGTGGATGTATCAGGACATTCTCCAACATTCTTATTAAGCCTCAGTCCTAGGCAGGCGTTGTGTCCCTGAGTCTTGGGGATGTGCCTCCTCCAGCTGTAGTTCTGGGCCCACATGTTTCCTGCCCTTTCCCAAGGGGCAGAACGTTTGTTTCTATTCCCTTCCCCAGCTGTAATCAGCTGTAAGAGCAACACTGCTGCTTTCCTCCATTCTTGCAGTTTAAAACTTTTCATCCCATCCGGGAGGGTGGGGGAGAGGAAGGGGTTGGGGGAGGGGGTGGGTGGGGAGGAGGTGGGAGGATAGGGGAGAAGTGGCCTGCACCACTAGGAACCTTCTCAGGAATCTCCCCAGTCTTTCTTGTGAGTATCTGACAGAATTCATTTCAACTTCTAACTTTATTTTTACAAATTATGTGTTATATGTAACCTAGGAATCTATTAATTTCTATGTGTTAATTTTACAGCTTTTCTTTTATTCTTTGAGGTGCTTTTCCCAACAATTCTCTGGGATTTTCCAGGTACGCTATCTTGTCATCTGCAAGTAGAGATAGTTCTACTCCTTTTTCAATCTTTATCCCTCCAATTGTGTTATCTGACTGCATATGCAATGTGTTCATTAAAAGCAGAAATATAAAGTATTCTTGCCTTGTTCTTGATCTTAATAGGAATGTTTCTATTATTTTCCCATTGAATAAATCACCACCTTTAGGACTGAAGTGTACATATTTTATCATGGTAAGGAAGAACCCATTCATTTTTTGTCAACACTTTAAGTATAAAGGGGTGTTGAATTTTTCAAAGGCTTTCTTGGCATCTATGGAGATAACCATATAATTATTTTTCTCCTTCAGCTTATTAATGTGGTCAGTGTTAATATCAGATTTTCTAATACTGAGTCATCTTTGTATTGCTAATATAGAATCTCTTCTCACTATGGTACTGATTTAGCTCCACAGTTTGGGGAAGTCCTAATTTTTATTTTTATTTTTTTAATTTAAATTTTTTTTTTATTTTTGAGAGAAAGAGAGAGAAAGACAGCATGAGTAAGGGTGGGGCAGAGAGAGACTGAGACATAGAATCTGAAGCAGACTCCAGGCTCTGAGCTGTCAGCACAGAGCCTGGCACAGGGCTCAAACTCACAAAATGCAAGATCATGACCTGAGCTGAAGTTGGACGCTTAACTGACTGAGCTACGCAGGTGCCCCTTTTTTTCTTGATCTCATTTTCGTATGCCCAGAGTATACCTCAAGGTATACTTTTTCAAAATAAGTCCATGGGAGGTCAACTTTCAGAGTCTTTTCTTGTATAAAAAATCTTCATTGTAACATCAAGGTACTCTTCCCCCAAGCCTTGAAGGACATCTTCTATTTCTGTTTAGCACTCCATGCCGCTGATCTCCTTCCTCTGCCAGTGACATGTGCCCCCTCCCTCTCCAGGCAGCCTTTAGGATTTTCTCCTTATTTTTCTAAATATGCATGAGAGAGTGTCCAGGTATTGCCCTTTTCTCAATCATCCTATAAAGTAACTAAGAGGAATTTATTTTTTTTATTTTTTTATTTTTTTTTAATTTTTTTTTTAACGTTTTATTTATTTCTGAAACAGAGAGAGACAGAGCATGAACGGGGGAGGGTCAGAGAGAGAGAGAGACACAGAATCTGAAGCAGGCTCCAGGCTCTGAGCTGTCAGCACAGAGCCCGACGCGGGGCTCGAACTCGCGGACTGCGAGATCATGACCTGAGCCGAAGTTGGACGCTTAACCGACTGAGCCACCCAGGAGCCCCACTAAGAGGAATTTTTAATCTTGAAACTTTTTCCCCTTTTATAGCTCTGGGAAATTTTCCCCAATCATTTCTTTATTTTGTACTGTGATCAACAGAATAATGGTCTCCCCAAAGATGTCCACATCCTAATCCCTGGAACGCTGTGAATGTGCCATCTTACATGGAAAAGAGACTTTACAGATGTGAGATCTTGAGACGGGGAGATTTTCCTAGATTAGCTGTGTGAGCCCAGTGTCATCACAAGGGCTCTTGCAAGAGGCAGGCTGCAGGGTCAGAGTCAGAAAAGGCGATATGACAGCAGATGGAGAAGAAGAGAGGGCAATGTTGTGATGGGAGCAGGGGTCACAGTCAGAGAGAGAGTCTTGAAGATGCTACATAGCTGGTCTTGAAGGTGGAGGAAGGGGGCATGAGCCAAGAATGCAGTCAACTTTCAGAAGCTGGAAAAGGCAAGGGCCTCTGGGTGGCTCAGTCAGTTAAGCATCCAACTTTGACTCAGGTCATGATCTCACAGCTCGTGGGTTTGAGCCCCCCATCAGGCTCTGTGCTGACAGCTCAGAGCCTGGACCCTGCTTCAGATTCTGTGTGTGTGTGTCTCTCTCTACCCCTCCCCTGCTCAAGCTTTGCCTCTCTCTCTCTCTCTCAAAAATAAATAAACATTAAAAAAAATAAAAACAAACAAAAAAAAAACTGGAAAAGGAAAGGAATTCATTCTTAGAGCTTCCAGAAGGAATACAGCCCTGCTGACACCTTGACTTCAGGACTTCTGACGTCAGTAACTGTAAAATAATACGTTTGTGTTGTTTCAAGCTTCTAAATTCATCACAGCAGCAATAGGGACCAATACACTTACCCTGCACTTTCTGTCCTGTTCCTTGTTTCTGAACTCTTACTGACACATTTTGGACACCATGGACTGATGCTACACATCTTTTAACTTTCTTTCACCTTTTTCTTCATCTTCTTGTCTTTTTGCCCTACCGTCTGGGAAGTTTCTTTGACTACATTCTCCCATCCTTCTCCTGAGTTCTTCTTCCAATTGTATTTTGATTTTCTGTGAACTTTTTCTTGTTCCCTGATTTTTCCTTTCTGTAGCTCCCTGTTCCTATTTTGTGAATGCAATACCTTCTCAAAAGTCTCTGAAGTGTTAATCATGACTTTTAGATTTACTCATTGCCTTTGATATCTCTATCTTTCCAGAACAGCTGTTACTTTTGCTCTTCGGGGTCCTTCTCTCTTGTGGGGACTGTTTTCTTGGTTGCCTGTTTACATGTACAAATGAAAGACAAGACTGATGCATATAGACAGCTGGCAAGGCTTCTGTCTGTGGTTCCCAGGTCTGTTTACTCAGCAGGCCTCACCCCTTCCCGAGAAGGTTGGCTTGAGTTCTGCGTAGAGGGTGACTCATAGTAACTGGCAGCCTTCACTCGAGGGTGCCGGGACTCCTCACCCCACAAAAAGATCCAACTAATGAGGGCTTTACTCAGGTGGGTACTAAGCCTCCTTCCAAGGTCATTTCCAAGTGCAAACACAGCACTGCTGGCTTCTTGGTGGAGCCTGGGTTACAGGAGAGCAGAGTGCTCTCCTCACTGTTCCATGGATGGTCCTTGAACCAACTCTTCTCTCCCCACCACTGAAGCCCCTGGCCAACTCCTGTTCTCCAGCTTCAGACTCTGAACTCACAGCTTTTCCAGGTGCTCAGGGAGGCTGATACCTCTACCCAGGCTGCCTCTTGCATACATAGTGGGCTGCAGTCTCCTCAGCCATGGGTTTTTAATCAATATGATCATGCCTGATTTTTTTGTTCTAGAAATCTATGAAAGTCACGAGTTCCCTGATACTCATCCATGCCCTCATCCTCTTCACAAGTCTGCTGGGATTATGTGATGTTGCCATTTCCAGAAGTTTTGGAGAAGGGAAGGAATTCATTCTGCCCTCTGGACACCTAAGCTCTCCGATAGGTCTATACAAGATACAGGTAGCTGTCACCGTACTAGTGGTAACATGTCTCTGTGCAGGACGCCTCTTCCTTGACAAGACGAGGGCCATCCCACCACTGAACTGCCTTAGCTTAGCTACAGTATTCTAGTCTCATGAGATTCTTAGAAGGACTGGCTAACCTTTGACATGAGAAACATAATTGATTCTAAACGCTCTGAAAGTGGTGTATGGGAGAGGACTATCTTTGGCTGTGGGTGAAAACCAGTAGTGACTTTAAAAAGACAGTGGTGTACTCAGTGCAGGAGGTAGGAAGGCCTGCTAGGGAGGCTTCTGCGTGTCGAGAATGCTTTGCTGTGTGCAGCCTCCCATGCTTTGCTGTGTGCAGCCTCCACTCCTAGATCATCACATGGTCCAAGGGGACAGCTCCAGCTCCAGTCATCGTGTCCACATTCCAGCCAGCAGAAGAAAGAAGGAAGAAGGGCTAATCCACTCCTTTTAATGCTATTTCCTGGAAAGGAAATCACTCATGATGCTGCCATTCACACGCCACTGGCCAGATCTGGTCCAGATAGCGGTGTGCCAAGCTTGACCCTGAGGGTTTCATTATTAAGGAAAGAGCATAATATGGTGGGGCCAGCCAGGGGCAGGCAATATGTCCCCTCCATGACTTTACTATCTCCACAGGCCTGCACATCATAGGTACTTGGGAAGAAAGCAGGCTGACTGTCCATGGCTCAGAATGGTCTACTCATTCCTCACTCCCTTTGTTCTGGCCTGAATGTTTGTGCCGCCATCACCCCAGAACCCACATGTTGGAATCCATACACCCAACAGGATGGTGTTAGAGGGTGAGGCCTTTGGAAGGAGATTAGGTCATGAGGGAGGAGCCCTCATGAATGGGATTCGTGCTGTTTAAATTTTTTTTTAGTTTATTTATTTATTTTTGAGAGACAGAGACAGTGTGAGTGGGGGAGGGGCAGATAGAGAGGGAGAGAGAATCCTAAGCAGGCTCTGCATTGCCAGTGTAGAGCCTGACAAGGACCTCAAACTCACGAAACCATGAGATCATGACATGAGCCAAAACCAAGAGTCAGACGCTTAACCAAGTGAGCCAGGCGCCCCTGGGATTCATGCTCTTATACAAGAGCCCCACCGAGCTCTCAAGCTTCTCCCTTTTGCCCCGTGAGGCTACCAGTAAGAACTCTGCAGCTCAAAAGAGGACCTTCACCCAAGCAGGCTGACTTCCTGATCTCACACTTCCAGTTTCCAGAAGTATGAGAAATAAGTTTGTGTTGTTCATAAGCACCCAGCCTGTGCTAATTTGTTATAGCAGACGGAACACACTAAGACCCCCATTTCCTGGGCCTTGAAGACTGGTACAATATTTTTTCTGGAGTTAAGAATTCTGGGGCCAGAGTTAATGTTCCATTAATTATTTGCCAGACACCCAGCTTCATTGTGGTCCCTGATTTTAAATACACCACCCAGAACTACCCAGACCAGAATGAAAGTCTTGCCCCTCATTGGTTCAGAGTTGCAAAGACGTTAAAAGAATCAGGGACGTAGCTGTCCTTGAATGTTCAGGGGTCAAGGGTGGTTTGAACTAGCAACAGAGCTGTGGAGCGAAAGTCGATAAACAACTTGTTTCCCAAGGCCTTTGTGTAGCCCGCCCTTCCTCTCCTCCGCTTTTCCTGCTGCGTCCCAAGGGACCTGCGCCCTGCGCATCAGTTCTGCTGGAACAAGTTGTGGTAAGGGCGGCTTCGAAAGAAGAAAACAATTCACAAGTGCCCTTGCCGGTCCCTCCAATGCAAACATTTTCCAAAGTATTTTTTCCACATTTTTGCATCTCTTGTTTGAATAAGTCCCCATTTACTGCTGCTGGCTGAGCCAGAACAGTCTACACATCCCAGGGGAGGGCCTGCCCCAATAGAAAGAATTCCAGACTAACTAGCTGAAGAAATAAGTATTTGGTAATGAGCGTGCAGAGGACACTGAGCCTGCCTTCCCAAGCTCCACCTTGGGCTTCCTGTGGCTGCTACTGCCAAGAAAACAGCTTCTTATCCACTCTGGCAGTTAGGGGAAATGTGACAGCTCTGGATCTGGTGCCTGCGAAAGGTGTTTACTGGGTCCTGCTCCAGATGGGAACATTCAGGCTCAGTCCCCTCTTCTACATTAAGTCTTCACTCATCCTTTGACTACACTGCCTTTCTGGGGCCTTTGTCATCTGGGGCTGCCTGGGGGAACTGAGCCTGCCTCATCTCCATGGCTAATGAAGTGTCCCAAGGCACTGGTTGCCCCCCTCCATCCCCCTCTAAGTCATGCTTCTGTGGGAGGGGTCCCAACCAATCTCCTGTCCTTACTTAAACTTCCTCCTTTCAGAGGATGACAGAGGCACATCTTTGGGCACCAGGGCCCCTCCCACAGAGAGGCTGAGTACTGGCCCTGGGGGTCGAGAGTCTGGGGAGCAAGAGAGCCAGGAAAAAAACTTGCACCCCGGCTCACAGCCTGGCCATCTTGCTCTGTCCTGCCTGTTAGCTTCAAGCATAATAGTCCTCAAGGAAACTGCCTGTGCTGAGAGGTCAGAGGCTATGACTGGACATACTGTGTATTCCCCACCACTGGAGAGACCACTGCTCACCTGTCTTTCACCTCTCCTTGGGGGTGAATTGCATTTTCCAAAGTTAGCAACAAACGGGATCTCTAACCAACTGAACCTTTGATCTTTGTACAGCCAGCTCTGACCATCCTCCTGCAGAGAGGGAGGGGCTATTTCCCCTTCTCCCAAATCCAGGGATGGTGCCACTTTGGGGTAAGTGATGCTATTTGACTTCTGAGGCCAAGTTACAAATGACGAGACAATTTCTGCCTGGCCCTCTTGGGACTCTCCACTTTGAAAAAAAATTTTTTTAATGTTTATTTTTTGAGAGAGAGAGAGACAGCATGAGTGGGGGAGGGACAGAGAGAGAAGGAGACATAGAATCCAAAGCAGGCTGCAATCTCTGAGCTGTCAGCACAGAGCCCGATGCAGGGCTCAAACTCACAAACCATGAGATCATGACCTGAGCCGAAATCGGAGGCTTAACCAACTGAACCGTCCAGGTGCCCCTGGACTCTTTGCTTTGAAATGCAACTACCATGCTGTAGAGAGGCCAAACCTGCACAGAAGCCACATGGAAGTTTCTCAAAGCAGTCCAAGCCAGCATGTGAGGAGGCAACTCTTCAGGTGAGCAGCCCCAAGTCCAGGGATCCCCTCAGGCTTGGAGTCCTCCCAGTGAGGTCCCAGATGCTGTGAACAGATTCTAGCTTTCCTTGATGTTGTCTTTCCCAAATTCTGATGCTCAGAAACATAATAAAATGATGTAAGCTGCTATGTTTGTGGTAACTCATTATCAGCAACAGTAACTGCATCTTTTCTCTTACAGAAACATCATACTTCCTGCCCCCTTGAAATCACATGTGGCCCTGTGACTTGCTGTGGGCAATGCAATTTGAGTGGAAATGATGTATGACAGTGTTTCATTGCTTGGCTCCATTCTTTGCCTGTTCTTCTGGAAGACATGGAGATGTTGTCTCTGTGGGTCACATTGGACATACAGTAGGAAGAAAACACAAGAGTTTTGTTTCCAACCACTGAGATTTGGGGGTTGTTTGTCACCACGTCATATTGTGTCCTGACTGATACACACACTGTTCAAGATGCAGTTGCCTGGCTCAGGGGAGACCATTGCTTATGGACTGAACACTATAGACTCTGGTGTCCTGGTCCCCTACTTGTCCTGTCTCATGGCTTTCCCATCAAACTTAGGGAAGATTCTCTCAATGCAGGGCTTACCCTTTTATACTTTTCCAGAAGCTCTTCAGTGCCAGAAGAACATGCTGTTGACCAGACCCAGGACAAGCTGGGCACATCCAAGTTCTGGTCCAGCCCCTGGAGACAGCGGCCTCAAATATGAGGGCCATCTGGGTTCAGAGGAGCAGACAGTTGGCCATGCAGCCAGAAGAAGGATAGGGACCTAGGAGCTAGAGAGCTAGGTTTAGGTCCTTGCACTGCCTTGGGTAAGTCCTCTGCTTATGAGCCTCAGTTCCCTCATTTGTAAAATGGCATAACATCAGTGTCTTGGTCTGTTCGGGCTGCTGTAATAGGATACCATAGACTGGTGACTTCTAAACAACAATACAGATTTTCCCCCACTTAGGATGAGATTAAATCCCAGTAAACCCATCATAAGTTGAAAATACCTTGCACCAAGGAGCACCTGGGTGGCTCAGTTGGTTGAGCGTCTGACTTCGGCTCAGGTCATGATATCGTGGTTTGTGAGTTCAAGCCCCACATTAGCCTCTGTGCTGATAGTACAGAGCCTGCTTGGGATTCTCTGTCTTTCTCTCTGTCTCTCTCTCAAAAATGAACATTAAAAGAAATATCTTAAGTCAAAAATGCATTTAATACACCTAATGTACTAAACATGATAACTAGCCTAGCATACCTTAAACTTGCTCAGAACACTTCCATGACCCTATAGTTGGGCAAAATAATCTTACACAAAGCCTATTTATAATAAAGCATTGACTACCTCATATAATTTGCTGATTACTGTACTGAAGGTGAAGAACTGACCGGCTGTGGGTGTGTGGGTTGTTTACCCTCATGATCGCATGGCTGACTGGGAGCTGTGGCACCCGCCACCACCTCGCATCACAGGAGAGCAGCATACTGCAGATCACTAGCGCAGGAAAATATCAAAATCCAAAATTCAAAGCATGGTTTCTACCAAATAGATGTTGCTTTTGCACCATTGTAAAGTCAAAAAATCATTAAAACAAACCATTGTAAGTCAGGCACCTTTTGTGTTTATTTCTTACTGTTCTGGATACCAGAAGCCCAAGATGAAGACACTAGAAGATTAAGTGTCTAATAAGAGTTCTCTTCCTGGTTCATAGATAAGTGTCTTCTCGCTGGGTCCTCACATGGTGGAAAGGGTGTGGCAGCTCTCTGGGGTCTTCTTTACAGGGGCACTAGTCCCACTCACGAGGGTTCCACCGTCGTGACCTAATCACCTCCCAGAGGCCCTACCTCCTAATGCCATCATATTGGGGGTTAGGATTTTGACATATGAATTTAGGGAGGACACAAACACTCAGACCATAGCATAATGTCTTCCCTCACAGGGCTATTATTTAGAGGATCAAATTCCCATGTGAAGGGCCCTACCCAGGTCAACAGCACAGGTGGCACCATTCAGTGGCAGCCATTGTTCCTGAACGTGTGCTTTTACACACAGCACACACCATCACATCCAGAAGGAAAGGTGCAGTCCCCAGCCACATGCTCCAAGCAGACAGCCCATTAATTACCTCCTTCACCTCCCCAGACCCATGCCTTGTCTCACTCAGGCAAGCTTGGATGGTTCAACTCCTTGTCCCCAAGGGACCTCCCTGTGCAGGTGGGCAACACATTCAAATAACTCTATCTGGAATGACTGGCAGACTTAGTGAAAAAATCATAACTTTGCAGGATAAAAGATAATGTCTCTTCTTCTTCCAAGGTTGGGCTTTTGACTGATTACTGCACCTCCCTCAAAAGGTTGCATGGAGGTGTCAGTAAGGTAATGGCAACTGTATGCTGCTCAGTGCTCAGGCCATAATCTTGGAGCCACTTCATCCTCCTTCTTTTTTGCATGTGTCATATCCACCAAATCCAGTCATTGGTCCCTTCGCAGTGTGGTCAACATCCATCAACTATCACACACACACACACACACACACACACAAAACCACCACCACTACGCACACTGTCTCAGGACATCTCCCCAACAACTGCCTCCTGCCTGGTCTCCGGCTTCCCCCTTCCCCACCCCTCCTTTCTCCACACAGCACAGTGAGCCATTTAAAACCCAAGCCGGGGACTCTAGCATATTTCCCAAAGCCATCAAGCAACTCTCCAATTCTCTGCAAACATCAACTGGATGGATGCCCCACAAATTTAACTCAATTCAGATATGACCTACCTGGATACGGCATCAAATCCCACAGCTTAGGGGTTCAGGCCCATGAGAGAGGCCCCTACTTCAGACACCAGTTACAAGTCCAGGTTGTCACCTGTGCTTCTGACCACCTGGCTGTAAATCAGAGTTCCCATGACCTCCTTCTTGGGTTCAATTAATTTGCTAGAGCAGCTCAGAGAACTTCGAGAGCACTTACTTACAAGTCCCAGTTTATTATAGAGGATACAGATGGAAAACCAGATAAAGAGGTATACAGGGCAAGATCTGGAAGGGTCTTAGATGCAGGGGCTTCTGTCTCTGAGGAACTGGGGTATGCCACCCTCCCCTCATGTGGAGGTATTCACTGACCTGGAAGCTCATCAAATCTTGTTCAAGAGGTTTTATGGAGCTTAATCTGCAGCCCCCCATCCTTCTCCTTCCCAGAGGTCAGTGGGAGGGACTGAAAATTCTAACCTTCTAATTCTTCAGTCTTTCTAGTGACCAGCCTATCCTGCAATCAAGCAGGTGTCCCACCCTAAGTCACCTCATTAGCATAAACTCGGATGTGTTTGAATAACAAAAGAGACTCCTATCACTCAAGAAATTCCAAGGGTTTTAGGAGTTTTGTGCTAGGAGCCAGGGACAAGACCAAATACGTTTCTTCTTATACCACAGGGCCAGTCACCCCTCTGCTCTCCTCCAGCCCTGGGCCTAGGAGCTGTCCTGCCCACACCTTCATCTCAAGACCTTGAATTTGCCCTTCTGTCTGCCTGGAAACTCTTCACCTGGATATCGGTAAGCCCCATTAACTCAGCTTTCTCAGATGTTTATTTAAATGTCCCTGTTCCAGGAGGGCTTCCTGGTCAACCCATTTAAACCTGTAGACCACCCCTTCCACTTGGGGTCCCCTTCCCTTCATTATTGTTATCTGTTTATCACTATCACCACCTGACACACAGGTGTTTATTGCCCCTTGCCCAATTAAAATCCAAGCATGAGAAGGGCAGCTGGGTGGCTCAGTTGGTTAAGTGTCTGACTCCTGACTTTGGCTCTGGTCATGGTGTCACAGTTTCTGAGTCTGAGCCCCACATCAGGCTCTGTGCTGACAGTGCAAAGCCTGCTTGAGATTCTCTTTCTCCCTCTTTCTCTCTGCTCCTCCCCTGCGCTCTCTCACTCTTTCTCTCTCTCTCTCTCTTTCTCTGTGTCTCTCAAAATAAATCAATAAAATAAACTTTAAAAAAATAAAATGAAATAAAATCCAAGCATGGAAGTGAAGGCAGGGCTTCATCTTCATCCATTCCACTGCCCTCACTCTGGCGATTCCTGGGAGTAAATTCATGTGGGAATGCCATTTTCCCACTGACAAATGCCAAGCAGGGGGACAGGAGGGTGAGGATGGCAGGATGAGCAGGACCCAGCACCTGGCAGGCAGATGAGAACCACTTGCTACAGCTTCTGTGGATCCAAGTGGCACTGAGAGAAGCCTGGAGGTCTGAGTTACCCTTCCCACAGCAAGTGCAGTGGAAAGCCCCTGGGTGAGGGTCAGAAACAGAGTTCAAAGGGGATCGCTAAAGATGCTAGGGGTCGGTCATCCAGCAAAAGGGCCCTGGAACCCTCAAGGCACTGACGTGGGGGACCCAGTGTGGAAGAAAGCCTGGAACTCAGAGCCAAGCTCTCACTTCCTCCCTGGCAGACCCGGACGAAACATGTGAGACAGAACAAGCCTGAGGCCCATGTGAGCACAAAGAGCTCCTGGGCCACAGGACCCTGCCTGGCAGTGGTTGGTGCCCCTGTGCCCTGCAGCAACCCCACCCTAGCACACCCACCCATGGTGAGCTAGCTCTGACTCAGACTGTCCTGCACCCAGCCCATGGATGGTGGTTGGGTTGTTTTCGGCACTCTTGGACCCATCTTGGAATAGAGGGGGCAGGCCCAGGCCTGGACCAAGAGCAGTGGGTGTCAAGGAACCCCCAGAGGCTAGCCTAGCACCTGCATGGGCCTGATGGCTCCAGGAAACCAAAAGGATTATCTGGTGGTTTGGCACAGTTGACCCCAGAAAATGCAAGGATGCAGATACCCTGCCAGGTGAGTTTTCACCCTTGTTCCCCCCATCAATCCTTGGCTTTTGAGGACCTGCCAGGCTGAGGCCCCTTCTATTTCCAAGGGATCTCAATTCCCCTCAGAGGGGTATTAGATAAGCATGGCTGAGGGGGTCTTAGCTCTACCTCTGACCAGCGCTGTCCTCCTCCAGGACAGCCTGCATCATCCTCTCCAGAAAGGCAGTGAGAGGGACCTTGGACTCTGCCAGGGACACACAGGGCCCTGGGGCCAGGAGGAGGCTGGTCCTCCCCAGTCACAGTCTCCAGGGAAAACCTCACTGAGGATGCAGCCCCACCCAGCGGGCAGATCAAAGAGAGTCGCGTGGGCGAGTTCAGTGGGGCTGGCCCCACACTTCCAGGCCTGGCTGCCCAGTTGTCTGCCCACTGGGCGCCTGTGGCTGCCCTGGCCAGGAGGGGAGAGGGGTACTGTGGTGAGGCCCGCCTTCCTGCTTCGTAGCTACACAGTTTCAGGGCCTTGGCTTCCTGCCTGGTCTCTCCAGGGCCTGGGGTCCTGCTCCAAAGTCAGTCCTGATGTAGCACTGCAGCCCCGAGGCAAAGATGGCTCAGAGAGACTTGTTGCTGAGCCCTGGGGACAGGGGGCACCTCCCTTCTGGAAGGGGCCCAGAGGTCAGTCAGAACTTGCTCCAGGGCATTCCTGGCTGGCAGGCAGGCAGGCAGGCACCTGCATGGGGAGGGGGACAACAACATTGAACACATCCCTGGAACAGACACTGAACTTGAGCCTGGGAGTGTACAGTGGGGTTGGCCCCACAACAGAGCTGTCATGACTCCCACCAGCCACTACACACAGATGCCAAGAACTGACTTGGAAGTTTCTCCCCTCCTCTTGTAACATTTGTCAGTAAAGCTCAGGTTTGGTCTCTTCTGTCCCCTTGCAGCTCTGTCCCCTGATGCTTGCTCACTGGGGAGATGCTCTTGCTTGGGAGGGCTGGGCTCCCACAGGTTATAGGGGGAGGGAGGAAGCCTGGAAAACACCACAATTAGGCCCCACCCCGAGCACGGTGTGCTTTGTGATGGGAACCTGTCCAGGCAAAGGCCTTATCCTAGAGATCTGGCAAATTACTGGGTAGCCATCAGAATGGAGCCAGAGCACAGACGTGCGTGCAGCAGGCACCTTATTAGGCTAATTATGAGCTGTCTCCTTGGCCCACCGATACTGTGTAAAATGTAAAATAAACTCAGGGTTGGCCTAGAAAGCCACTCCAAGGTGGTGTTTTCCTTGGGAGGAGTGCTTGCCAAAGGTCCTCTGGCTGAGGCCCCCGGGGGGGAAAATGTGGAAGAAGTGTCAGGGTGGAGAACCCCAAAAAAAGCAGAGAGATCTGCAGACCCAAAACCAACCTACAAACTGCACGAACCCCTCCCCCACTTCCTTATCTGTAAAGTTCATCCCTTCACACGTATGATGTGCCAGGAATTCCTGGCCCCTGGGTTTGGTTGATATGATAATGTTACTAATACAACTGGCTCTGCACTCTACACCGATTAGCTCATTTAATCCTTGAGGTAAACCCATTCTCTTTTCACAGATGGGAAAACTGAGGCCCAGAGATGTTAAAGAGCTTGCTGACAACTGTCAGAGCCTGGAACCAAGAAGCAGCCCAGCCCTAAAGGACAACCAGGCCCAGGAACTTCCGAGAACAGATAAGCCTGTGGGATGTGACATGCTGGGGAGACCAGCGCCCCTCCCTGAGGGCCAGTCCCCGCAGGTTCATAGGCAGCCCCTAGGCCTGTCAACTGACAGCCAGCACGGGGAGTCACTGGGAGGGAGGACGCCAGGCCCAGGCCCCAGCATGTGAATGCTGGGCTGCTGCGGAGGCTGGCAGGCAGGGCGGTGGCCAGTGGCTCCAAGTCAGGTAATCACACTGGGCACCCTGCACACCCCTACCCCACCTGATCGCACCAGCCCCCACCTCCCTCAACACCCTCTCTTGAATTTGGCAAATTCAAGCTGCTTGGGAAATGAACCCTGAGGCTGTCTCCTGTCAAAAGAAAAGTAAGGACATAAAGAAGGAAGGTATACACTGGGACCATGGGGCCCAGGAAGGGACACTGCCCCACCCTCTCCCCTAAGGCTTCCATGACCCACCAAGATTCTACATCCAGTCACCTGGTCCCTTTCCCTTCCCAACATACAATGTCACACTCACAGGCCTGGCTGGATCAGTACCTCCAGGGCCCAGCCTGTCCCTTGATGCCTATGCACTCCCCATGGGCTTCAAAGCTTTGAGGACAGAGATGACCAGGTCTCATCCACACCCACGGTAGGACCCAGTCAGGGTGAGACAGGACCAAACACAAAAGGCCAAGGGCCCCTCCCTTGGGGGCCATCAGAAGTCACTCAGAAACCCCAAGTCCTTCCCCAAGGTCCCTTCATCCACAGGGCCTGGGGTCTTTTAAGAAAAGGAGGGCGGGTGTCTGGGTGGCTCAGTTGGTTAAGCGTGGACTTCGGCTCAGGTCATGATCTTGAGCTTCGTGAGTTTGAGCCTCACATTGGGCTCTGTGCTGATAGCTGGGACCCTGGAGCCTGCTTCAGACTGTGTCTCCCTCTCTCTCTGCCCCTCCCCCACTCATGTGCTCTTGCTGTCTCAAAAATAAATAAACATTAAAAGAAAAGAAAGAAGGAAGGAAGGAAGGAAGAAAAGAAAGAAAGAAAGAAAAGAAGGGAGCACATCAAGTTCTAAATTGGACCTAAGGGGCTTACCTGGCTTTACCCATCTCTTTTCACTCTTCTTTTCATTCAGTGAAAAGAACAAAGGGGCACAGCCTTGTTTTAGTGACCATCCTCAGAGTATATTCAGGACCCACAGCCACAGCAGGCTTGGGAAATAACTAGGCTCTCCCCAGACTTCCTGGGTCAGAAACTCTGGGAGTGGGGCCAGCACTAGGTTTTTAACAAGCCCTCCAAGGGGGTCTGGGGCAGGTACAATGTGAGAGCTCCTGGCTAACAGCTTCCCTCTTCCACCCTCAGACACCCCCCCCCTCAGACCGCCCCCATTGATTGCCTCAATTGGTTCTTCCTGGCAGAGAGCCCAGAACCCCAAAAGGCTTCTTTAAAGAAATACCTCCTAAGGGATCCTCCTAGTTTTTGTTTTGTTTTGTTTTGTTTTTTTGTCTAAAAACCACACCCTGGCTGATGCCTGAAATTCTAATCTGTCTGAATGTCCCTCTCACCAATGGTGGGACTGGGGCAGGTGGGGGACTTGAAGGTCAGATCCCCTCCTTAGCTCACAAACTGGAAGCCCCTTCCAACAAGGCCAGGGGCTTCCAGATCTGTCTCAGTGTCTGATCTCCTTTTCAAAGGCAGTGCTAAGCATCTAAGTGAGGAAAGAATAGAACATTCTGCAAGCCCAGCCTGCCTGAGAGATAAAGAACAGAAAGGAAGTGCGGAGGTGGCGGTGGCTTTCACAGTAAGTCGCCTGGACCTGTACCCCAAGAGGCCACCATAGCCTGCCATGGCACCCCAACTGTCCCTCCACTGTCCCAGATAACAGAGTCGGGGCTGATGGGATGATTTTTCATGGTCCAGCCCTGACCCTTGCGCCACGGAGGGAGGTGTGCTCACCCTGCCTCCTGTCAGTTCTCCATGCAAATATGAGCTGAGTTACATAAGGTGCAGGAGCCCCCAGGAGCTGCTTCACCCCACTCCCCAAATCTCAGGGCTAGAGCTCTGTATGTCCCTGTCTCAGCCCCACCTGGTAGTGTATCAGACACTGCCTCGGGCACCTAGGAGGCATCTATATACACTCGACATTCTGATTGAGGACACATGAACATCAGAGAAAAGAGACAAAAAATGTTAGACAGGAGGAAAAGGGAAAGAAGATACAGTGACTACCAGGACAGAGGGCTCCCTCAGACTGGGTGGTCAGGGGCATCTGCCAAGGAGAGGAAAGGTAAGAAGGAGCTGGTGGGTGCAGGAAGAGGAAGCATCCAGCAGCACACAGCAGCTAGTACAGTCTCTAGACGGCAGCCTCTCAGTGATTCCAAGGACAGATGGGAGGCCAGAGAGGGTGGGTAGTGGGGGAGGGGAAACAGGGGACAGATGGCCAGAGAGGGTGGCAGGACCAGTGTACAGAGCTAGGGTTTTATTCCAAGGGTGACAGGAACACATCATGAGATTAAGCAGGGGTCACACTTTTAAATGGTCCCTCTGGTTGCAGTGGAGATAGATTTAGGACTGACCACAGTAGACAAGACCACTCTGGGCCAGTGCCTGTGGCAGGGCAGTCCTGCTCACCCTGGGAACCCTCCTGGGCCCCCGTGGGCCAAAGCAGTGAAAGGAATTCTCCCAGAGCCCTCTACCCCACTCCAGTGCAACGGGAGATTTGTTTTATATCTTCAAAGGGTACATTTTGTCAATAAAATTCAGAGGTTACTTTATTTAAAAATTAAAAAATTAATACTCAATTCAACAAAGTCCCAGATATAAAGGGACTAGTTCTTCCTTCAGCTTTTAAATTCTCTTACTAAATGGCTTATTTTATACATAAACGTAGCAAGTTTTAGTCATCACTTTGTTCAGGAAGGGCTTTGATTTATGTTTTGGCCCATCCACATATTTTGTTAATTATACTCCTTTAAATGTTTTAAACTACATTTGTGCATTTAATTTTAATTTGATTTTAAGTACTTCAATTGTATCAATGAAAAAAAAAAAAAACCTTCCCAAGTACTTCAGTACTGTTTTATAAATCTAATACATTAAACTATAGAGACTCACATTCTCTGAGTATTCCAATACTGTATAAGAACTTAGATTTCTAGTTAAAAATCTCAAGTCTAAATTAATTACTCAATTATGGCTTTAAATTCTAATTAGAAAGTTGGTCTATGAGTCTAATCGCCCAGATTATCTTAAACATGACGAATGCTGGAAAGACCAAAAGCATCTGTTTAAACAATGTTAAAATTGTGGGTTTCCTTCTCTTAGACATTTGGATTGACAATTCTACAGTTTTGTCATCCAAAATAATATCAGAGTTACCTTTCTAAGAAATGTCGGGCTGTGTTCTTGGCTGGCAGAACATTTACTGTTGGGAGAGGTCCTGCCTCGTGCCTGTCTGCCCGGCAGGCTAGGCCTGACCTACAATTGCTCTTCCAAACCCTTCTCCAATTTAACAGAGAGCCAGTCTTCCCAGTCAAGTCTCTAGACACGAGTCACCTGTCATCTAATTCCTGTCTCTATTCATAGATGTTTGCAGTCCCCACACTCCTGACTTTACACTTTTCTCCAACTGGCCTATGTATTGCTTCATTCAGTTCTGGATTCTTTTCCAGGTCTTCCTATCTGTTAGGAGGCATTTAAATGGCATCTGGCTGACTGTCCCCCAGCCTGGTGACACCTGACTGCTGCTGCTCGATAATGTTGTCCTCTGTGTTCTGGCCGTCTTTCCCTAACCAGTCAAGTAGACTGTGCTGTTTGGTGGCCCCAGCCCACCCCAGACAGATGTCCAGTAGCACAGACAGGATGACAGGGGTGTCCCAAACCCCTCCATGGATCTGGAGTACCAGTCTGTGTGAGGAGAAAGCCCCAGCCATGGGCATCCCCTAGAACCAGCCTCCTAGCAACAACCCCACTCACCCACTCACCCAGCCTGGTATATTCAGAGATGGACAATAACAAGTGTGAGAACATGGAGTAATTGGAAATCTCATTCATACACTGCTGGTTGAAATGTGAAATGGTACAAGATGGAAAACAGACTGGCAATTCCTCAAATGGTTAAACATAGGGTCACCACATGACCCAGCAATTCCACTCCTAGGTATAGACCCGAAAGAAATGGGCATATGCCCACATAAAAACTTGTGCATGAATGCTCAAAGAAGCATCATTCATGAGCGTCATAAAGTACAAACAACCCAAATGTCCATCAACTGATGAATGGATTAAAAAAAAGTGGTATATCCATTCAATGGATAGTTATTCAGCCATAAAAAGGAATGAAGTACAGGGGCACCTGGGTGGCTCAGTCAGGTAAGCGTCCAACTTCAGCTCATGTCATGATCTTGCAGTTCCTGGGTTCGAGCCCCGTGTTGGGCTCTGTGCTGACAGCTCAGAGTCTGGAGCCTTCTTCAGATTCTGTGTCTCCCTCTCTCTCTGCCCCTCTCCTACTCGCAGTCTGTCTCTCTCTGTCTCTCAAAAATGAATAAACGTTATTTATTTATTTATTTTTTAATTGGGGCGCCTAGGTGGCTCAGTCGGTTAAGTGCCTGAATTCGTTCAGGTCATGATCTCATTGTTCATGAATTCAAGCCCCGTGTTGGGTTCTCTGCTGACAGCTCAAGCCTGGAGCCTGCTTCATTTTCTGTCTCCCTCTCTCTCTGCCCCTCACCCACTCATGCTATGTCTCTCTCTCTCTCTCTCAAAAACAAATAAACATTAAAAATTTTTTTAATTAAAAAAAAGGAATGAAGTACTGATATGCCCTATAATATGGATGAACCTTGAAAATATTATGATAAGTGAAAAGAAGCCAGACAAAAATGCCATATATTAAACGGTTCCAATTCACATGAAATAGTCAGAATAATAAATGACTGTGGGGGGGGGAGGGGAATAGTGGGGGTGAGAGATAAAGGGTATGTTTTAAGGTGATGAAAATGTTCTAAAATTGTCTGTGGGGATGGTTGCACTTATCTCCGAATATACCAAAATCCATTGAATTGTATCCATGAAGTGGGTGAATTGTATGATATATGAATTATACCTCAATGAAACTGTTGTATCAAAAAATGTGTGCCCAGAGAAATCTTGTTTCCACTCCTACTCCCTCTGCCTGTATCCACAGGACTTCTTTTTGCAAAATAAGTGAAGTGTATATATATATACATATTTTTTTAATGTCCCCTACTTTCTTATAAAAGTAGTGGTGTCTTATATGAACAATTTGGCACCTTACTTTTTTTTTAATTTTTTTTTTTTTAACTTAACAGTGTATCCTAACGCCAGCTGTTTCCATGTCTCTCCGTCTTTTCGATGGGTACCCAGGACCTCCTGGTGGGGGGTGTCATGCACCACTAGGAACACCCATGCCTACCTGTCGCTTCATCTCTGTCCTGGTGGTTCACTGGGGGAGGCTCCTGAATCCAGGCACACTTGAGCGCTCTTTGGTGGCTATTGTGCACTGCCGTACCCTCCAGCTCCGTAGCTGGTCCCTGCCACCTCCAACTTCTCACCTGCAAACCGGCTGTTGTGGGAGTCAAGCAAGTTGATACTGGTCGAAGACGTAGAACAGTGTCTGGGACATAATGACCATGATTTAAGTGGGAACTCCTATTATCATTACCCTCACCTTCAAGGCCAAGCAAGCCAATGTCTGGCTGGGAAGATCCGCCTGCCACCTGGCCCAGTGCCTCCTCTTTGTGCTTTGAGGGCAGAGGCAGCCGATGCCTCACCGCAGAGTACAGTGGGGCTGAGTACAGTAAAAGGGGGAGACAAGTAAGGGCATGAGCAGGGGCCTTCAAATGGAAGAACAAAGGGTGGGACAGCCTAAGTGCATCCTACTTCGGTCAGAGTGATTCTGGGAGGGGCCGAGAGTGATGGGGCAGGTGCGCTCCCCTCATGAGGAGCATTTGTGCAGAGGCCTGCACAGAGTGAGGAGCAAACCTTGCTATCTGGGTCAGAAATTTCAGAGGCCCCAGGCAGGGTTTACTTGCTGTATGCCAGACTCTGCAGGGAAGCCCGTGTGGTTCCAGCAGTGTAGGGGCTGGCAAGAAGGTAGAGGTGAGGCAAAGCTCTGGGAGAGGCACATGCCAAGTCAAGTAGGGTCTGGCTCTGTGTGAGTGGGAAGGGAAGCCACCTTCAGGTTCTCATCAGAAAAGGATCCACCCATCTGCCTCTAGAGTTGTAAGGCTCCTGGGGGGGTCTGGGTTGGACATAAGTTGCATGTAGCTTGTCAGTGGTGGCTGCTCTCTTAATCCAGGGAGGAGAAGACAGGGTCTGGAGCCAGAGTGGCCTCTGGGGAGGTGTGGTAAAGCCTTCAGAGAAGGATCTACTTTGATGATAGGGCCAACAGAATTTGCATCTGTCCATCTCCATATGCAGCAGGGCCTAGCTGAGCCCTGGGCATGTATCCAGAGTTGTTAGCACAAGCCTATGTCTGCTGCAGAGACCTCCCGGAAGCTTCCAGAGATAAGAGGGTAAGAGTGTCAATAGAGGAAATGCGTGTGGATCCCCAGATAGGGCTCTAGGCCCAGTTCCCCCATGTGACCCATGTCTGAGGTCCATCCAGAGCCCACATTGTTAAAATAACATGAACAGACTCTACTGAATTTCCAAAATGACACCTGTCCAAGCTACTCTGGTCCTCCCCAAGATATCCTTGGGGGTCCTCTGGACATTATGGCCCCAAGGGCTCCAGAACATGGAGGAAGGAGCCCCATGGGATGAAGCAGAGCAGCAGTGGCCCCAAAGGATAGGCATGAGGGAGCAGAAGAGTCACTGGGATGCGCCTGCAGACCTCTCTAGTAGGTGGAGGACAAAGGACATGTAATCGTGGACCAGAGAAACCTGGGGATTCTGGTCTGGTAGGGGAGGACCCTGGGGCCACTGTCCTCACAGATGGAGCATGGCAAGACCTTGAGAGGGCTCCAGGCTCAGCCCCTCGCTGTGGCCACAGCTAGGTATGTGGCCTGCGGAGCCTCAGTGTGCCTTCTGTAAATGAGGATGGAGTCTCCTCTCCCTGTCTCCGGGAGGATCATCATCAGCATTAAATGAACTCATGTGAGTAAAAGCACCTTAAAATTGCAAAGTGCATAGAAGTATGCAAGTTACGATTATCGTCACTGTTCCCCGAAACTATGGCATCCTCTTTCTATAAGTAGTGTGTGTGTGTCCCAGAGTGGATTATATTCTCAGAACCAGAGGGTTGAAAGACATTTGGGGGTTAGAAATACAAACTGCAGCAGCAAGGGCAGCATCTAGGAGACCTTGGGCCCGACCTTGGGCGGAAGCTGAACGCGGAAGCCGAAGGGCGCTTCCTGGGAGGCAAAGGGCAAAGCCAGAAATCCACCCCGCTCTGGTATGGAAGTGGGTAGATAGTGCGAGGGTGGACTGGGGCACTCCTGGGGACACGGGATGCAACGGGAGGATTCAGATGTAGGTGGAGACGCTGTGGGTGCCTGCATGAATGTCTGGTGTGGGAGGGCCCACGGGTGTGGCGGGAGCCTGAGACAACACGGAATGTCATCTCACATGGAACTAAGTGGAGCTGTGAAGGAAAGCAGAGCTTTGGGAGGGGTGAACCGTGACGAGCGGGGTCTGGTTTAGAGGGAGAGGCTGGATGTGAGCACCCAGCCTCGGTGAAGAAGCCCCCTGCCTCTAGCCCTGTTGTTACATGAGCTGACTCTTTGACAACTACCTGTCAGCCCACACAGGAATCCTGAGCCTTCCTGGTTTCTACAGAAAACCCTCTCGCTGGGAGCAGTTGATGAATTTCAGGAATTTACTGGAGCCTTGGGAAGCAAGCCTGGCTTGCCTGGCCCCTCTCGCCTTCCTCCTTCCCACACCTCTTATCCCCTCTCCCTGAAAGTTTCGAGGAGCCCCTGAAGGCCTGGACGGTGCAGTGTCCCATAAGCCTCAACCCACAGCCCCACCCACG